>NC_090654.1:275578034-275783034 GCF_040937935.1 Hyperolius riggenbachi
TCAGGTGAGTTGGTAACAGGTCCGCCACTTTGTGCCTGTACCGAGGGTCTACTAGTGTGGCCACCCAGTACAGCTCATTCCCCTTGAGGTTTTTTATACGGGGGTCCCTCAACAGGCAGGACAGCATAAAAGACGACATCTGCACAAAGTCGGATCCAGATGTACCATTCATCTCCTCTTGCTCTTCCTCAGTGACGTCACGTAAGTCAACCTCCTCCCCCCAGCCGCGAACAATACCACGGGAAGGTTGAGCAGCACAAGCCCCCTGCGACGCCTGCTGCGTTTGTTCTCCTGCCGCCGTCCCCTCCTCCTCCTTCTCCTCCCCCAAAGAAACACCTTGCTCATCATCCTCTGAGTCTGACTCGTCTTCTGCACACGACTTCTCTTCTTCCTCCTCCTCCCCCCTCTGTGCTGCCGCAGGTGTTAAGGAAACAGCTGGGTCTGATGAAAATTGGTCCCATGCCTGTTCCTGCCGTAACTGTTCCTGGTCACGCTCATTCGCAGCTTCATCCGCCACTCTACGCACAGCACGCTCCAAGAAGTAAGCGTAGGGAATCAAGTCGCTGATGGTGCCTTCACTGCGGCTCACCAGGTTGGTCACCTCTTTAAATGGCCGCATGAGCCTGCATGCATTTCTCATCAGTGTCCAGTTGTCGGGCCAGAACATCCCCATCTTCCCAGACTGTTTCATTCTACTGTAGTTGTAGAGGTACTGGGTGACGGCTTTCTTCTGTTCTAGCAGGCGGGAGAACATGAGCAGGGTCGAATTCCAGCGAGTCGGGCTATCGCAAATCAGGCGTCTCACCGGCAAGTTGTTTTTCCGCTGAATTTCCGCAAAGCGTGCCATGGCTGTGTAAGACCGCCTCAAATGCCCACAGAACTTCCTGGCCTGCTTCAGGACATCCGCTAAGCCAGGGTACTTTGACACAAATCTTTGAACAACTAGATTCATGACATGTGCCATGCAGGGTATGTGTGTCAGCTTCCCCATATGCAAAGCGGAAAGCAGATTGCTGCCGTTGTCACACACCACGTTGCCTATCTCCAGGTGGTGCGGGGTCAGCCACTCATCCACCTGTTTCTTAAGAGCAGCCAGGAGAGCTGCTCCAGTGTGACTCTCCGCTTTGAGGCAAGACATGTCTAAGATGGCGTGACACCGTCGTACCTGGCATGCAGCATAGGCCCTGCGGAGCTGGGGCTGTGTAGCTGGAGAGGAGAACTGCCACTCAGCCAAGGAGGAGGAGGACAGCGAAGAGCATGTAGCAGGAGGAGAGGAGGTGTCAGGAGGCCTGCCTGCAAGCCGTGGAGGTGTCACAATTTGGTCCGCTGCGCCCTGCTTGCCATCGTTCACCAGGTTGACCCAATGGGCTGTGTACGTAATGTAGCGGCCCTGCCCGTGCTTGGCAGACCAGGCATCCGTGGTCAGGTGTACCCTTGACCCAACGCTTTTCGCAAGAGATGACACCACTTGCCTCTCAACTTCACGGTGCAGTTGGGGTATGGCCTTTCTAGAAAAATAAGTGCGACCTGGCATCTTCCACTGCGGTGTCCCGATGGCCACAAATTTACGGAAGGCCTCAGAGTCCACCAGCCAGTATGGTAACCGCTGGCGAGCTAACCGTTCCGCCACGCCAGCTGTCAGACGCCGGGCAAGGGGGTGACTGGCCGAAATTGGCTTCTTCCGCTCAAACATTTCCTTCACGGACACCTGACTGCTGCTGTGGGCAGAGGAGCAGGAAACGCTCAAGGGCAGAGGCGGAGTGGAGGAGGGTGCCTGTGAAGGTGCAAGGGAGAAAGCGGCAGAAGCAGATGATGCACCTGAAGGAGGAAGAGGAGAAGGAGGGTGACTTTTCTTTTGTGTGCTGCTGCTGCTTTTGCTCAAGTGGCCATCCCATTCCTGTTTGTGCCTTTTCTCCAGGTGCCTTCGTAAGGCACTTGTCCCTACGTGAGTGTTGGCCTTTCCACGGCTCAATTTTTGTTGGCAGAGCGAACAGATGGCTTTGCTCCGATCTGAGGCACACACATTAAAAAATTTCCACACCGCTGAGCCACCCTGGGATGTGGGCACTATGGAGACCTCAGCAGCTGATGCTGAAGGGCAAGTTGGCTGGCTGTACATAGGTGGCGATACATGGTGCCGGACACTGCCACCAGCTGTTTCTGACGAAGAGCTGCCCCAGCTTCTTTCAGCAACTTCTCTCCTCCTACTACTCTCTGACTCCCCCTCTGAACTGTCCCTTTCTTCATCTCCTCTATTGGGAACATACAGAGGATCCGTATCATCGTCATCATCGTAATTATCCTGCCCAGCTTCGCTTGCCTCAGAAAAATCCAAACATGCACCATCAGTAGGTCCTTCATCCTCCTTACACGTTACATCCATAGTGTTGCTGCGTAACTCAGACATATGAGCTGGTGAAAAATCATCTGGCTGTAACAACAATGGCTGTGCATCAGTGATTTCACCACTAAATAATTCTTGCGAAGTGTCAAATGCAGCGGAAGTGGTGCTAGTAGTAGCGCTGGTGACTGAGCAAGATGAGGTGTTCTGTGTCGCTAAATACTCAACCACGTCCTGACAATCTTGGGAGGTGATGGGACGTGCCTTCTTCCGAGCACTGTACTGTGGGCCAGGTCCACACGAAATTACATTTACACGACCTCGCACAGATCTGCCGGGTGGCCTTCCTCTGGCTCTGGCACTACCTCTTCCTCTACCTGTTTTGTCCATATCGGGTATGCACGGAGTGGTATATCACTCACGTAGGTAGGTGGGTTCACTTAACTGCACAGGTATGTGCACTGATGCGGTGTGTTCACTGAACAGAACAGGTATGCAGTGGCGGGTTCACTGAACAGGTATGCAGTGGCGGGTTCACTGAACACAACAGGTATGCAGTGGCGGGTTCACTGAACACAACAGGTATGCAGTGGCAGGTTCACTGAACACAACAGGTATGCAGTGGCGGGTTCACTGAACAGAACAGGTATACAGTGGCAGGTTCACTGAACAGAACAGGTATACAGTGGCGGGTTCACTGAACACAACAGGTATAGAGTGGCGGGTTCACTGAACACAACAGGTATGCAGTGGCGGGTTCACTGAACAGAACAGGTATACAGTGGCAGGTTCACTGAACAAAACAGGTATGCAGTGGCGGGTTCACTGAACAGGTATGCAGTGGCGGGTTCACTGAACACAACAGGTATGCAGTGGCGGGTTCACTGAACAGAACAGGTATACAGTGGCAGGTTCACTGAACAGAACAGGTATACAGTGGCGGGTTCACTGAACACAACAGGTATAGAGTGGCGGGTTCACTGAACACAACAGGTATGCAGTGGCGGGTTCACTGAACAGAACAGGTATACAGTGGCAGGTTCACTGAACAAAACAGGTATAGAGTGGCGGGTTCACTGAACAGAACAGGTATGCAGTGGCGGGTTCACAGAACAGGTATGCAGTGGCGGGTTCACTGAACAGTACAGGTATGCAGTGGCGGGTTCACTGAACAGAACAGGTATACAGTGGCAGGTTCACTGAACAGAACAGGTATGCAGTGGCGGGTTCACTGAACAGAACAGGTATGCAGTGGTGGGTTCACTGAACACAACAGGTATGCAGTGGCGGGTTCACTGAACAGAACAGGTATGCAGTGGCGGGTTCACAGAACAGGTATGCAGTGGCGGATTCACTGAACAGTACAGGTATGCAGTGGCGGGTTCACTGAACAGAACAGGTATGCAGTGGCGGGTTCACTGAACAAAACAGGTATGCAGTGGCGGGTTCACTGAACAGGTATGCAGTGGCGGGTTCACTGAACACAACAGGTATGCAGTGGCGGGTTCACTGAACAGAACAGGTATACAGTGGCAGGTTCACTGAACAGAACAGGTATAGAGTGGCGGGTTCACTGAACACAACAGGTATGCAGTGGCGGGTTCACTGAACAGAACAGGTATACAGTGGCAGGTTCACTGAACAAAACAGGTATAGAGTGGCGGGTTCACTGAACAGAACAGGTATGCAGTGGCGGGTTCACAGAACAGGTATGCAGTGGCGGGTTCACTGAACAGTACAGGTATGCAGTGGCGGGTTCACTGAACAGAACAGGTATACAGTGGCAGGTTCACTGAACAGAACAGGTATGCAGTGGCGGGTTCACTGAACAGAACAGGTATGCAGTGGTGGGTTCACTGAACACAACAGGTATGCAGTGGCGGGTTCACTGAACAGAACAGGTATGCAGTGGCGGGTTCACAGAACAGGTATGCAGTGGCGGATTCACTGAACAGTACAGGTATGCAGTGGCGGGTTCACTGAACAGAACAGGTATACAGTGGCGGGTTCACTGAACACAACAGGTATGCAGTGGCGGGTTAACTGAACAGGTATACAGTGGCGGGTTCACTGAACACAACAGGTATGCAGTGGCGGGTTCACTGAACAGAACAGGTATGCAGTGGCGGGTTCACTGAACAGAACAGGTATGCAGTGGCGGGTTCACAGAACAGGTATGCAGTGGCAGGTTCACAGAACAGGTATACAGTGGCGGGTTCACTGAACAGAACAGGTATACAGTGGCAGGTTCACTGAACAGAACAGGTATGCAGTGGCGGGTTCACAGAACAGGTATACAGTGGCGGGTTCACTGAACAGAACAGGTATACAGTGGCAGGTTCACTGAACAGACCAGGTATACAGTGGCGGGTTCACTGAACACAACAGGTATGCAGTGGCGGGTTCACTGAACAGAACAGGTATGCAGTGGTGGGTTCACTGAACAGGAATACAGTGACGGGTTCACTGAACAGAACAGGTATGCAGTGGCGGGTTCACTGAACAGAACAGGTATGCAGTGGCGGGTTCACTGAACACAACAGGTATGCAGTGGCGGGTTCACTGAACACAACAGGTATGCAGTGGCGGGTTCACTGAACAGAACAGGTATGCAGTGGCGGGTTCACAGAACAGGTATGCAATGGCGGGTTCACTGAACAGTACAGGTATGCAGTGGCGGGTTCACTGAACAGAACAGGTATACAGTGGCAGGTTCACTGAACAGAACAGGTATACAGTGGCGGGTTCACTGAACACAACAGGTATGCAGTGGCGGGTTAACTGAACAGGTATACAGTGGCGGGTTCACTGAACACAACAGGTATGCAGTGACGGGTTCACTGAACAGAACAGGTATGCAGTGGCGGGTTCACTGAACAGAATAGGTATGCAGTGGTGGGTTCACAGAACAGGTATGCAGTGGCAGGTTCACAGAACAGGTATACAGTGGCAGGTTCACAGAACAGGTATACAGTGGCGGGTTCACTGAACAGAACAGGTATGCAGTGGCGGGTTCACAGAACAGGTATACAGTGGCGGGTTCACTGAACAGAACAGGTATACAGTGGCAGGTTCACTGAACAGAACAGGCATACAGTGGCGGGTTCACTGAACACAACAGGTATGCAGTGGCGTGTTCACTGAACAGAACAGGTATGCAGTGGTGGGTTCACTGAACAGGAATACAGTGGCGGGTTCACTGAACAGAACAGGTATGCAGTGGCGGGTTCACTGAACAGAACAGGTATGCAGTGGCGGGTTCGCTGAACAGAACAGGTATACAGTGGCAGGTTTACTGAACAGAACAGGTATACAGTGGTGGGTTCACTGAACAGAACAGGTATGCAGTGGCGGGTTCACTGAACAGTACAGGTATGCAGTGGCCGGTTCACTGAACAGGTATGCAGTGGTGGGTTCACTGAACAGGTATGCAGTGGTGGGTTCACTGAACAGGTATGCAGTGGTGGGTTCACAGTACAGGTATGCAGTGGTGGGTTCACAGAACAGGTATGCAGTGGCAGGTTCACTGAACAGGTATGCAGGTATCCAGTGGGCTCACTGAACAGAACAGGTATGGTGGGCTCACTGAACAGAACAGGTATGCAGCCAGGAACAAGCTAAGCCTAACTAATCTTTCCCTATGAGAGACAGTCTGCAGCAGTTCGCCCTACTCTCACTAAGGCAGGCACACGAGTGAGCCTAATGGCCGCCGCTGCCTGCCTTTTATTAGGGGGGGAGTGGCTCCAGGGGCTAGTGTAGCCTAATTGGCTACACTGGGCCTGCTGACTGTGATGTAGAGGGTCAAAGTTGACCCTCATGGTGCATTATGGGGCGAACCGAACTTCCGCAAAACTTCGCCTGCGGGACGCGAACGCGAACCACTGAAGTTCGCATGGAACCGTTCGCAGGCGAACCGTTCGGCCAAACTCTAATTACAATCATCACATGAGCCTATAGGCACAGATGTCCTAGCACCCTAGACTTCACCCTAAATGAAAGTGCAAACCCCCACCGAACCGCACCTCAAGTGTGCTGGCTGTCCTAGCTGTCACTTCTCCCTTACTTCCCTTGCCTGTCATAGGTAGCTACAGGTGCCATTCAGTATTAGGTAGCCATAGGTGCCCTCAAGCATAATGAGTAGATAGAGTTGCCCTCAAGTATTAGATAGCTAGAGGTGCTCTCAGTAGAGGCTTGATCTCGTCAGTGAAATGCTGAGAGTTGGGTGAGTAACCTCTCATTGACTCTCCACTCGGGACTCTACATAGGGAAGGAGGGAAAGAGGCACTCGGGGAGGGGAGTGAGCCGCCTTTCCATCATCAGGCGCCTATAGGCACGTGCCTACAGTGCCTTAAAGGGGCACTATGGCAAAAAATTGTAAGATTGAAAATATGTGCAAACATATACAAATAAGAAGTATGTTTTTTCCAGAGTAAAATGAACCATAAATTACTTTTCTCCTATGTTGCTGTCACTTACAGTAGGTAGTAGAAATATGACAGAAGCGACAGGTTTTGGGCTAGTCCATCTCTTCATGGGGGATTCTCAGCAAGGCTTTTATTCTTTATAAAGATATTCCCTAAAAAGGAATTAAACAATGATGCCAGCCAGCTTCACTGTTCGCTGCACAGATTTTTGGCAGTGTAACAGAGCAACTGCCATGTAGAGATGGGCCGAACCTCTGATTTTCGGTTCGCGAACTTACCACGAAAGTTCGGTTTGCGCAAACTTTCGCGAACCGCAATAGATTTCAATGGAGAGGCGAACTTGGAAATGTAAAAAAAATTATGCTGGCCAGAAAAATGATGGAAAAGATGTTTCAAGTGGTCTAATACCTGGACAGCCTGGTAAGGGGCTATGACCACCATAGCCCCTTAAGAGAAAGTGTCATTAGGACCTTGCTGTAACATAGATTGTAGTGTAGCTATTTACACTTATGTACCCTTCTTAAAGAGACACTGAAACGAGAATAATTCTCGCTTCAGAGCTCATAGTTAGCAGGGGCACATGTGCCCCTGCTAAACCGCTGCTATCCCGCGGCTAAACGGGGGTCCCTTCACCCTCAACACCCCCCACCCCCTGCAAAATCAACGACCAAATTGGTCGTAAATTTTGCTCTTCCTGGAGGCAGGGCTAACGGCTGCAGCCCTGCCTCTCAGCGCCGTCTATCAGACGCGCATCGCCGCCTCTCCCCCGCCCCTCTCAGTGAAGGAAGACTGAGAGGGGCGGGGGAGAGGCGAAGGTACGTGTCTGATAGACGCGCGGGAGGCAGGGCTGCGGCGGTTAGCCCTGCCCCAATGCGGAAGAGATTCCGCGATGTACGGAGGGGATTTGGGGGTGAAGGGACCCCCGTTAAGCCGCGGGAATCCGGAATGGCGACGTTTTAGCAGGGGCACACATGCCCCTGCTAACTATGAGGTCTGAAGCGAGATTTATTCTTGCTTCAGACTCTCTTTAAACTTGAACATTGTATACAAATGTAAGCAGAGTGGCACAGCAGAAGTGTGCTGGGTACATAACCCAGAGGTTGATGGATCGAAACCATCCTCTGCTAGGTGTAGTTTATTTTTTACACCTTGCTTTACCACATGGGCCAATCGGCGGCCACAGCCTCTTAAGAGAAAGTGTCATTAGGGCCTTGCTGTAACATAGATTGTAGTGTAACTATTTCAACTAATGTACCCTTCTTAAACTTGAACATTGTATACAAATGTAAGCAGACTGCAGAGGTTGATGAATCGAAACCAACCTCTGCTAGGCATGATTTCATTTTTGCACCTCGCTTTATCGCATGGGCAAAACGGTTTCCATAGCCCTGTAAGAGAAAGTGTAATAAGGGCCCTGACGTAACATAGATATTATGGTAGCTAAGACTACTCCTGGGCCTTTCTTGTAGCTGAAGAGATGATTGAACTGTGACACCACACTTAAAAAACAAACAAAACAAAAAAACAGCAAACAGAGAAGCTTCCCTATATTGGAGCATTGGATTTGGTAAAGTCTTAAGCCAATGTGTTGTAAGACAAGTAAGCTTTGGGTTAGCAGGAATGATTGCATAGCCACCTAGCTTTTCATCCTTCCCAGGCCAGCTAGGCTGGCTTCAGCCTGTAGTGTTGGTGGTATAGTGGTGAGCATAGCTGCCCTCCAAGCAATGCAACCTGGGTTCAATTCCTGGCCAATGTATGTGAGTGTGCTTTTGACATCGAACAAATCCCTTGAAGACAAGATCCTCCTCCAGAGGAGAAGGAGGGAAGCTGTTGTGGGGTGCTATATAAGGAATAATAATCAGCCAGGAGCAAGCTAACAAGCCTACAAGAGCCTAACTAAGCTTTCCCTAGCAGAGTCTGTCAGCAGCTATCCCTTCACTAATTACTGTAGGCAGACGAGTGAGTAAAACGGCCGGAGAACCTTACCTTTTATAAGGGGGGGGGGGGGGGAGTGGGGCTCCAGGAGTGAGTGTAGTCTGATTGGCGACAATGTGCCTGCTGACTGTGATGTAGAGGGTCAAAGTTGACCGTAATGGAGCATTATGGGGGCGAACCGAACTTCCGCAAAAGTTTGCCTTCGCTGACGAACACGAACCACCCAAAGTTCGCCTGGAAACGTTCGCGGGCGAACCGTTCGGCCCATCTCTACTGCCATTCACTAAGTGCTTTTGAAAATAAATAAATCCCTGAGAATTCCCCATGAAGAGATGAACTAGTCCAAAACCTGTCACTTCTTTCAGATTTCTACTACCTACTGTAAGTGACAGCAATGTAGGAGAAAAGTAATTTATGGCTCATTTTACTCTGGAAAAAATGTACTTCTTATTTGTATATGTTTGCACATATTTTAAATTTTACAGTTTTTTGCCATAGTGCCCCTTTAAGGTAAATCCAGCAATGTCACTGTCACAAAGCAAATTATTCAACAGCAACTTACCCACACAGTACACGATAATGACGACTGTGTCGTTGCTGACTTGATCAATCAAGGAATTGATTCTTCCACTGGTCTTTGATGACATAAGGTTGTTGGCCTTGAATGTGGCATCATCAGCGGAGGTAAAGTTGGCAGTGATAGGAATCCTGGAGTTGGGAGGCTTCCATGTCTTCTTTACCAGAATGGTGACACCTTTAGGGGTAGCGGCCGTGCCTTTAGCGTTGTTTAGGTCTTTAAAAACTGAGTTTATGGAATCTAAGTTAAAAGTGGTGATAAAGTTCACACTTTTACTGGAACCTGGAGGAGGGTTGCGATAGGGAATTTGCACGTTAAGGTACTCATTTTTTGAGATGGCTACACATAAAAGAGCTGCGCTCACACAAAACATCAGCAGAGTTTTCATCCTTCCCCTCTGAGTATCCCTGAAAGAAAAATGAAACATAAAGCAAGATGGCATAAGCTTGGGTCCGCTAATAATGAGTCATTTTTTCATACATGGGGAAGTGAACACATATTTGCGAGGCCAGGCAGGAAGTTTAGCATAATTTAGACGTGAGCCCCTGATGAGTCACCTGACGCTGTGATGAAATCGATAGAGAAGAGTCTCAGACGGCATCCTAGATGAACCGAGGCACGTTGGAATTGAAGGCTGGAGGACAGTGGGGTCATGACTAGTGATCAACAAATTGCGATTTTGCTAAATTTCTTGTACATTTTTGCAATTACACTTATACGTAGTTACGATTTGAAATTTCAATTGATTTCGTGGAGTCCTTCGTAATTTCGCATAAAATTTCATGAAATTTCGCGTAATTTCTTGCCGACTTTAGTAGTGAATAGCCAATCCTCCATACAGGCTATTGACACCAAGTACAAGTGGGTACAAGTGTGGGTACAAGTCAAAAAAAGAATTTTGCAAAAAGACCGTATAGTTTTTGAGAAACTCTATTTTAAAAATGCAGGTAAAAAATGTTTTTTATTCTTAGAAAAATTACAGTTTAAAAACCATTTTTCTTTGCATTTTTAAAATAGAGTTTCTCTAAAACTACAAGGTCTTTTTAAAAAATTATTTTTGTGACTTATACCCACTATCCTGCTTAACATATGTAGCAAATTTAGTAGCAATATCATGTATGGGGGGGGGGGGGGCATTAACCTCTAAAGTTGGCACAAAATTATGCGAAATTTCATTCTGAAATCTATAGGAAATCTGTTCCTAGTGTGTGGCACACATCAGATAGATTCCTGTCAGATTCGACTGGACAGGCATCTGACAGAAATCTATCTGATGGTCGAATCTGCTGCAAATCTATAATTGTATGGCCACCTTTAGTGAATCAACCCCATAATTTCCAACCATAGTGTAGTGTTACTCACACTATAAATATATAAGTAACTAGGCAACAGGACTAAATAAATAGAGTGAGATCATGTTGCCTGTTGCCTGTTTGTGCCCCGCGGCTCCATAGTGCCTAGAGCCTAAATGCAATTAACTTTTTCTCCTGAGTTATCTCTTAGGAGCCTGTTAATGGCAACATGACGTTTTAATACGTTGCGCGTTCCCGCCGCCGCTCTGCACGTGTGCCCGGCGCGCCGCTGCCGCCGCCGTTTCCGAGCGGTCCTCTACCCAATCGCACTGCCTGGAGTGAATGGACGCGACTGCAAACAGCGGCCGCGTCCATTCATAAAACAAGAAACTGTTAAAGTTTAACAAGGTGTAAAAAAAAAAAAAAAAAAAAAAAAAAAGTGATCACTTCCTATACGGGAGAGTGTTCACTAGAGCCATCTTGTGGCCAAAAAGTATATTACACATGCAAAGCACATACATATGTAAGTACATACACACTATTAATGAAATTAATAAAATTACACTTACAACCCTCCCCCTCCCCCCCCCCCCAAAAAAAAACACTAGTAAAAAAAAAAATCAGCTTAAAATAAATAAATAAATAGTTGCCTTTAGGGACTCAGCTTTCTTAATCTATATTTTATAGGGGAAAATTAATTTTAATTTATTATATAGGGGCAAAAAAAAAAAACCAGAGAAATAACACCTATATTTCAAAATAATATATTGTCGCCATACATTGTGATAGGGACATAATTTAAACGGTTTAATAATCAGGACAACTGGGCAAATAAAATGTGTTTGTTTTATCCACTGGAGAATGTTTAATTTTAAAACTATAATGGCTGAAAACTGAGAAATAATGATTTTTTTTCATTTTTTTTTTTGTTTTTTTCCCCCATTAAAACGCATTTAGAATAAAAAAATTCTTAGCAAAATGTACTACCCACAGAAAGCCTAATTGGTGGCAAAAAACCGAGGTATAGGTCATTTTCTTGTGATAAGTAGTAATAAAGTTATTAGGGAATAAAAGGGAGGCGCACTGACAAGTGAAAATTGCTCTGGTCCGTTAGAGTAAAAACCCTTGGGGGTAAACTGGTTAAAGGGGCACTATGGCGAAAAATTTTAAAATTTAAAATATGTGCAAACATAGACAAATAAGAAGTACGTTTTTTTTCCAGAGTAAAATGAGCCATAAATTACTTCTCTCCTATGTTACTGTCACTTACAGTAGGTAAGTAGGGATTCTCAGCAAGGCTTTTATTCTTTATAAAGATATTCCCTAAAAAGGATTTAAACAATAATGCTGGCCAGCTTCCCTGCTCCCTACACAGTTTTTTTGGCAGTTGGACAGAGCAACTGCCATTCACTAAGTGCTTTTGAAAATAAATAAATCCCTCAGAATCCCCCATGAAGAGATGGACTAGTCCATAACCTGTTGCTTCTGTCAGATTTCTACTACCTACTGTAAGTGACAGCAACATAGGAGAAAAATAATTTATGGCTCATTTTACTCTGGAAAAATCATACTTCTTATTTGTATATGTTTGCACATATTTTAAATTTTAAAATGTTTCGCCATAGTGCCCCTTTAAAGCGGATCCGAGATGAAAAGCTAACTATAACAAGTAACTTGTCTATATACAGTGGTGTGAAAAACTATTTGCCCCCTTCCTGATTTCTTATTCGTTTGCATGTTTGTCACACTTAAATATTTCTGCTCATCAAAAATCGTTAAGTATTAGTCAAAGATAACATAATTGAACACAAAATGCAGTTTTAAATGATGGCTTTTATTATTTAGTGAGAAAAAAAACTCAAAGCCTACATGGCCCTGTGTGAAAAAGAAATTGCCCCCTGAACCTAATAACTGGTTGGGCCACCCTTAGCAGCAATAACTACAATCAAGCGTTTGCAATAACTTGCAACGAGTCTTTTACAGCGCTCTGGGGGAATTTTGGCCCACTCATCTTTGCAGAATTGTTGTAATTCAGCTTTATTTGAGGGTTTTCTAGCATGAACCGCCTTTTTAAGGTCATGCCACAACATCTTAATAGGATAGACGTTGGTGCAGGCGGCAGGCAGAGAGAGAGTAGTCAAAATCCAGGCAGAGGTCTGTGCAGGTGGCAGGCAGAGAGTAGTCAAAATCCAGACAGAGGTCGGTGCAGGCGGCAGAAAGAGAGTAGTCAAAATCCAGGCAGACGTTGGTGCAGGCAGCAGGCAGAGAGTAATCAAAATCCAGGCAGACGTTTGTGCAGGCAGCAGGCAGAGAGTAGTCAACATCCAGGCAGATGTTGGTGCAGGCGGCAGGCAGAGTGTAGTCAAAATCCAGGCAGAAGTCGGTGCAGGCAGCAGAATATATATAAAATATAAACACACATGTGTATATATATATACGGATAGCTCACTTTTTCCTCGCCTAAAAAAATTGCAGGTCTGCTTTAAAAGTAGCCCCGCCCCCTACCGACGTCACGCCGCCACCACCGCACTGGTTGGCCGCCGGGTCCCCGGAAGAACAGCGGGAACATGGGGATACCGGCGGCCGAAAACAATTGCAGGTAGCCAGGGGAGAAGCCTGGGTCCCGCTGTGCAGCGCTGATCGTGCGCCGGACCCAGAAACTATGCGCACACATCTTTTTTTCCCAGCCCGACCTGAGCACGGGCTTACCGTTCCTAGCGGAGCCAGGTGGGGATTACCGCCAGGGGGTTAAACAACGATGCTGGCCAGCTTCCCTGCTTGCTACAGTTTTTTGACAGTTGGACAGAGCAACTGCCATTCACTAAGTGCTTTTGAAAATAAATCATTGAGAATCCCCCATGAACAGATGTACTAGTCCAAAACCTGTCGCTTCTGTCAGGTTTCTGCTACCTACTGTGACAGCAACGTAGGAGAAAAGTAATTTATGGCTCATTTTACTCTGGAAAAAAACGTACTTCTTATTTGTATATGTTTGCACATATTTTAAATTGTAAAATGTTTCGCCATAGTGCCCCTTTAAAGCGGATCCGAGATGAAAAGCTAACTATAACAAGTAACTTGTCCATATACTGTATCTTATCTAAAGTTTAGATAGTTTACACAGCAAATCTAGCTGCAAACAGCTTTAATAAAATATGAGTATTTCTTCCTGTGATACAATGGGCTTGATTCACAAACCCGTGCTAACTGTTTAACACGGGCGTGCTAAACAGTTAGCACGTGAAGTGCCACTCGCAGACTTTTGCGTGCGTTAAGTGCCACAATCGCGCAATCGCGGACTTTTGCGCGTGATAACGCTGACTTTTGCACACGATCGGCAGCCGATCGCGTGCAAAAGTCCACGTGATCGCGTGCAAAAGTCTGCGATCGCGTGCAAAAGTCTGCAAACGCGCGATTGCGGCACTTTGCGCACGCAATAGTCTGCAAGCAGCACTTCACGTGCTAACTGTTTAACACGCTTATCAACCTTGTCAGGGGAGGTTTCGGGGGAGCCAGCGCTGGATTCCCCCAGGCTACGAAGGATGAGGAGGCCTCATTGGGACCCTGAGGCTTCCCTCTCCCGAGGTAAGTATCCCCCAGAGGGCTTTTTTTTTTTTTTAATACAGAAGCTCTTTAACTATTTAAAGTGAATCTTAAGCCAGAAAAAAAATGAGCTTTACTCACCTGGGGCTTCTACCAGCCCCCTGCAGCAGTCCTGTGCCCTCGTAGCCACTCACTAATCCTCTGGTCCTCCGCTGCCAGCTAGTTTCGTTTTTGCCGACAGGCCCGTCAGGACTGGCCACGTGTAGCTTTTTCCTACGCATAGATATGCGGCAACGCGTATTTTTGTATGCGTTGCGGTCCGCAATAACGCTAATTGCAGTCGGGAATGCGGAAAAAGATACGCGTGGCCAGTCCTGACGGGCCTGTCGGCAAAAACGAAACTAGCTGGCAGCGGAGGACCAGAGGATCAGTGAGTGACTGCGAGGGCACAGGACTGCTGCAGGGGGCTGGTAGAAGCCCTAGGTGAGTAAAACTCATTTTTTTTTTCTGGCTTAAGGTTCACTTTAAGGACCATGGTGATTGAAATCTACGTTCTGTTTTGGTGGTCACCTGGCTTGCAGGGCGTAGATTTCAATCACTGCCGTATTCGTCACTCCTTGCCGATATCGCCGCTGAAACCCAACGTCTCTCATCGCAGCTCACTGGCTCTGCCTGTCTCTGACGGCAGAGCCATGTGAGTCGGTTAGGAGCCGATTTCATTGGCTCCTGGCCCTGTCTATCAATGTAAGCCGCTCCCACAGGCTTACATTGATAGACACGTCAGGAGCCAATGAAAGCGACTCCTGACCGGCTCACATGACTGCCGTCATAGATCCCGGCATGCAGCGGTGATGGCGGGTATGCGCAGCTATTCGTCGGGATTCCGTCGTTATTGTACCAGCGGTCTCTGGTCCTTAAGGGGGAAGTGACCGCTGGTACTTAAGTGGTTAAACAGAAAATGAAAAATTATCTCCTAGGAGAAAGAGTGAATTGCATATGGGCCCCTGGTCCTTATTCGATTTGCTTTATCTCCTATGTTTTCTGCTAGGTGATCTTTTCACACCTTATGAATAAAATGCCTTTTGAGTCACTAGCAAGCAAGAAAATACTCAGAATAATTTTGACAGTACTTTTTCAGCTACTTTTTGGTACTTTTTCACTAAAATGCTGAAAAGATATTTTTTAATCAGAAGATGACCAATTATCTTCTAGGAGAAAACTTAATTGCCCACATGCAATTCACTTTTACTCCTGAGTTCTCTCCTAGGTGATATATTCAAACTTTTCAATAAAATCTCTTTTAAGCCACCAGCAAGCAAGAAAATACTCAAAATCATTTTGATGGTACTTCTCCACCAACTTTATGGTACTTTTTCAATTGCTGAGTGCTGAAAAGTTATTTTAAACAGAAGTTGAAAATGCATCTCCTCTGAGAAAAGTCAGGAGAAAAAGAGAATTGCATATGGGCCAATGTGCATATACAATTCACTTTGGCCTGTATGCAATAACCTTTTTCACCTGAGTTTTCTCCTAGGAGATAATTTTTCACGTTCTATTTAAAATAACTTTCCAGTACTTCTTAGCTGAAAAAGTACTGAAACGTAGGTGAAAAAGTACTATGAAAATAATTTTGAGTATTTTCTTGCTTTCTGGTGGCTTAAAGAGAACCAGAGATGAAGCACCCTCTTGTATTTTACCTTATAAATCAGTGGGAACATGACAGTAAACACCTACTCTGCTCTGTGTTTCATTGTTCTCTGTTTAATCTGACTGTTATCACCTCTGATGAGAATCCCCGACTGAGCACTCAGTCTAGCTTTGCTACGGAAAGATTATAGCTGAGTCTGTCTTCTCTGGTGTCTTTTCAAGCCCAATCCTGCCCCCTTGTGGCTCTGCTATAATGACTCAGCTATAATTATTCCCTGCAAAGCCAGATTGAATGCTCAGTCCGGGATTCTTATCACAGCTGATAACAGACACTTTTAGCAGTGAGGATGAAACAGAGAGCAGGGTAAGTGTTTTCTCTAATGTTCTTACTGATATATATGGTAAAATACACAAGGGTGCTTCGTCTCTGGTTCCCTTTAAAGGGCATTTTATTGGCAAGTTTAAAAATGTCACCTAGGAGAAAATTCAGGAGAAAACGTTATTTGCATATGGCCCTTTGTCTCTTGAGTTTTCTCCTAAGTGATATTTTTGAACCTGTCAATAAAATGCCTTTTAGAACATTTACAAACAAGAAAACGCTTGAAATATTTTTATAGTACTTTTTCATCTACTTTTTGGTATATTTTTAATTGCAAAGTGCTAAATATGTATTTTAATTAGAAGATGAAAAACTATCTCCTCGGAGAAAACTCATGAGAAAAATGAATTGCCTATGATCATTTTTTTTATCCTGAGTTTTCTCCTAGGAGATCATTTTTTTTAATCTTACATTTAAATTAGCTTTTTAGCACTTTGTAATGTAATAAGTACCAAAAAGTAGGCGAAAAAGTAACGTCAAAATTAAGTTGATGAGTGAAAAAGTGAATTGCATATGGGCCCAGGTGTTTCTGCTCACTATGGAATACACAAAACACAAACACTCTGCAGTGAGGCACCTACCAGCAGTAAATGTGTCCCCACCTGTGATACATTTAAGAATGTATGTCAGTGTGACGCCCTCACCTGACATCTAACACTTACCTACCCCCACCTGACACCTACCACTAACCCACCCTCACCTGACACCTAACACTAACCTGCCCTCACCTGACACCTAACACTACCCACCATCACCTGACACCTAACACTAACCTGCCCTCACTTAACAGCTAACACTAACCTGCCCTCACCTGACACTAACCTACCCTCACCTGACACCTAACACTAACCTGCCCTCACCTGACACCTAACACTAACCTACCCTCACCTGACACCTAACACTAACCTTCCCTCACCTGACACCTAACACTAACCTACCCTCACCTGACACCTAACACTAACCTGCCCTCACCTGACACCTAACACTAACCTGCCCTCACCTGACACCTAACACTAACCTACCCTCACCGGACACCTAACACTAACCTTCCCTCACCTGCCTAACACTAACCTGCCCTCACCTGACACCTAACACTAACATGCCCTCACCTGACACCTAACACTAACCTACCCTCACCTGACACCTAACACTAACCTGCCCTCACCTGACACCTAACACTAACCTACCCTCACCTGACACCTAACACTAAGCTGCCCTCACCTGACACCTAACACTAACCTACCCTCACCTGTCGTCTAACACTAACCTACCCTCACCTGACACCTAACACTAACCCTCCCTCACCTGACACCTAACACTAACCTACCCTCACCTGTCGTCTAACACTAACCTGCCCTCACCTGACACCTAACACTAACCTGCCCTCACCTGACACCTAACACTACCCACCATCACCTGACACCTAACACTACCCACCATCACCTGACACCTAACACTACCCACCCCCTCCTGACACCTAACACTAACCTGCCATCACCTGACACCTAACACTAACCTACCCTCACCTGACACCTAACACTAACCCTCCCTCACCTGACACCTAACACTAACCTACCCTCACCTGTCGTCTAACACTAACCTGCCCTCACCTGACACCTAACACTAACCTGCCCTCACCTGACACCTAACACTAACCACCATCACCTGACACCTAACACTACCCACCCCCTCCTGACACCTAACACTAACCTGCCCTCACCTGACACCTAACACTAACCCACTCTCACCTGACACCTAACACTAACCTGCCCTCACCTGTGACCTAACACTAACCTGCCCTCACCTGACACCTAACACTAACCTGCCCTCACCTGTCACCTAACACGAACCCACTCTCACCTGACACCTAACACTACCCTGCCCTCACCTGACACCTAACACTAACCTGCCCTCACCTGTCACCTAACACTTACCCACTCTCACCTGACACCTAACACTAACCTACCCTCACCTGTCGCCTAACACTAACCTGCCCTCACCTGACACCTAACACTAACCTGCCCTCACCTGTCACCTAACACTAACCCACTCTCACCTGACACCTAACACTACCCTGCCCTCACCTGACACCTAACACTAACCCACTCTCACCTGTCACCTAACACTAACCCACTCTCACCTGACACCTAACACTAACCTGCCCTCACCTGTCACCTAACACTAACCTGACCTCACCTGACACCTAACACTAACCTGCCCTCACCTGTCACCTAACACTAACCTGCCCTCACCTGACACCTAACACTAACAAGCCCTCACCTGACACCTAACACTAACCTGCCCTCACCTGACACCTAACACCAACCTGCCCTCACCTGACACCTAACACTAACCCACCCTCACCTGACAGCTAACACTAACCTGCCCTCACCTGACACCTAACACTACCCACCATCACCTGAAACCTAACACTACCCACCCCCTCCTGACACCTAACACTAACCTGCCCTTACCTGACACCTAACACTAACCCACTCTCACCTGACACCTAACACTTACCTGCCCTCACCTGTCACCTAACACTAACCCACTCTCACCTGACACCTAACACTAACCTGCCCTCACCTGACACCTAACACTAACCTGCCCTCACCTGTCACCTAACACTAACCCACTCTCACCTGACACCTAACACTAACCTGCCCTCACCTGTGACCTAACACTAACCTGCCCTCACCTGACACCTAACACTAACCTGCCCTCACCTGTCACCTAACACTAACCTGCCCTCACCTGTCACCTAACACTAAACCACTCTCACCTGACACCTAACACTAACCTGCCCTCACCTGTCACCTAACACTAACCTGCCCTCACCTGACACCTAACACTAACCTGCCCTCACCTGACACCTAACACTAACCTGCCCTCATCTGACACCTAACACTAACCTGCCCTCACCTGACACCTAACACTAACCCACCCTCACCTGACAGCTAACACTAACCTGCCCTCACCTGACACCTAACACTACCCACCATCACCTGAAACCTAACACTACCCACCCCCTCCTGACACCTAACACTAACCTGCCCTTACCTGACACCTAACACTAACCCACTCTCACCTGACACCTAACACTTACCTGCCCTCACCTGTCACCTAACACTAACCCACTCTCACCTGACACCTAACACTAACCTGCCCTCACCTGTGACCTAACACTAACCCACTCTCACCTGTCACCTAACACTAACCTGCCCTCACCTGACACCTAACACTAACCTGCCCTCACCTGTCACCTAACACTAACCTGCCCTCACCTGACACCTAACACTAACCCACCCTCACCTGACAGCTAACACTAACCTGCCCTCACCTGACACCTAACACTACCCACCATCACCTGAAACCTAACACTACCCACCCCCTCCTGACACCTAACACTAACCTGCCCTTACCTGACACCTAACACTAACCCACTCTCACCTGACACCTAACACTTACCTGCCCTCACCTGTCACCTAACACTAACCCACTCTCACCTGACACCTAACACTAACCTGCCCTCACCTGTGACCTAACACTAACCCACTCTCACCTGTCACCTAACACTAACCCACTCTCACCTGACACCTAACACTAACCTGCCCTCACCTGTCACCTAACACTAACCTGCCCTCACCTGACACCTAACACTAACCTGCCCTCACCTGTCACCTAACACTAACCCACTCTTACCTGACACCGAACACTAACCTACCCCCACCAGGCACCTAACACTAACCTGCCCTCACCTGACACCTAACACTAACCTGCCCTCACCTGTCACCTAACGCTAACCCACTCTCACCTGACACCTAACACTACCCTGCCCTCACCTGACACCTAACACTAACCCACTCTCACCTGTCACCTAACACTAACCCACTCTCACCTGACACCTAACACTAACCTGCCCTCACCTGTCACCTAACACTAACCTGACCTCACCTGACACCTAACACTAACCTGCCCTCACCTGTCACCTAACACTAACCCACTCTTACCTGACACCGAACACTAACCTACCCCCACCAGGCACCTAACACTAACCCACCCTCACCTGACAGCTAACACTAACCTGCCCTCACCTGACATCTAACACTACCCACCATCACCTGACACCTACCACTAACCCACCCTCACCTGACACCTAACACTAACCTACCCTCACCTGTCGTCTAACACTAACCTGCCCTCACCTGACACCTAACACTAACCTGCCCTCACCTGACACCTAACACTACCCACCAATACCTAAAACCTAACTCTACCCACCATCACCTGATACCTAACACTAACCCACCCTCACCTGGCACCTAACACTAACCTACCTCACCTGACAGCTAACACTAACCCACCCACTTCCTCATCTGACACCTAACACTAACCCGCCTTCACCTGAAACCTCACACTACCTGCCCTCACCTGACATCTAACACTAACCTGCCCTCACCTGACACCTAACACTAACCTGCCCTCACCTGTCACCTAACACTAACCCACCCTTACCTGACACCTAACACTAACCTGCCCTCACCTGTGACCTAACACTAACCTGCCCTCACCTGACATCTAATACTACCTGCCCTCACCTGACGCCTAACACTAACCCGCCCTCACCTGACACCTAACACTAACCCAACCCACCTGACACCTAACACTAACCTACACTCACCTGACAGCTAACACTAACCTACCCTCACCTGTGACCTAACACTAACCTGCCCTCACCTGTGACCTAACACTAACCTGCCCTCACCTGACACCTAACACTACCCACCATCACCTGACACCTAACACTAACCTGCCCTCACATGACGCCTAACACTAACCCTCCCCCACCTACCACCTAACACTAACCTACCCTCACCTGACACCTAACATTAACCCACCCCCACCTGACACTCCCCACCAATACCTGACACCTAACACTACCCACCAATACCTGACACCTAACACTACCCACCATCACCTGACACCTAACACTAACCTGCCCTCACATGACACCTAACACTAACCCTCCCCCACCTACCACCTAACACTAACCCACCCCACCTGACACCTAACATTAACCCACCCCCACCTGACACTCCCCACCAATACCTGACACCTAACACTACCCACCAATACCTGACACCTAACACTACCCACCACCATCCCCTGACACCTAATACTAACCCACCCTCACCTGGAACCTAACACTAACCTGCCCTCACCTGACACCTAACACTAACCTGCCTTCACCTGACACCTAACACTAACCCACCCTCACCTGGAACCTAACACTAACCTACCCTCACCTGACACCTAACACTACCCACCATCACCTGACACCTAACACTAACCCACCTTCACCTGAAACCTCACACTACCTCCCCTCACCTGACACCTAACACTAACCTGCCCTCACCTGACACCTAACACTAAACTGCCTTCACCTGACACCTAACACTAACCTACCCTCACCTGGAACCTAACACTAACCTACCCTCACCTGACACCTAACATCACCAATGAACACTGACTGCATTGATTTCAACTGGCGATCAATTTAAACATGGCAAATGCTGTGCCCATAACAGTTTTGGCAAAAGCAAATTGCAGCTTTGTATGCTTTTTTGTTTGCTTAAAATTTTATAAGCAAACTCTTACCAGTTATCAGCCAGAACTGGGAAAATATCGTCGACTTCTGTGGGATAAGTATTTCCTTATGATGTAGCTCACAAACACAGTCCGATCCTGCTCTGCCTTCGCTTCCCAATGTGTGCCAGGCTTGGCCACAGGTCGGTTTCTTCTTCAGTTGTGGTTCACACCTGTGTAAACCTGCCACCTGTCATACATAGTGTACTCTTGGGCTTCCAACCAATGTCTATAGAAGCTCTTGGACATCACTGAACAATAGGACAATGGGTCTCCAGCCACTGGGGCGCAGGTAGACTATCACGCTCTGCTGCCTCTGCTCTGCTATATCTGGGGCAGGGGGAGGTATGCGCACACAGGCTACCTAATGTGCTACAATCTTTTTCAGGTAAGGGGTTTATTGGGGAGCTCGGCCATCAGGGTCTTGACCACCAGACGAAGTTATAGTTACACTCCTGCCAGGGCCGGATTTCTGAGAAGGCCACAAATGCCATGGCCTTATGTGCTAAAATCAGGAGGGCGGCAGGACTTGGAGAGAAAAGAGGTCACACATCAAAGTAAATCATCTCTCCTGGCTGGTCCGTAGGGTAGGGACCTGCTTTGCTCTCATTCCTGAATTCCAGAGATCTCAATCCCTGCATTATGATCTCAATCCTTACTTCCTGTTGTGTTATGACAGTCAGCATCTGCTGTCACCTGATGACCCCACCCATCCTCTGTATGATGGACATACACACTGCTGTGTGAGAAGTGCCAGGGGTTTACGCTTACAGTAGAATGCACAAACTGTGATCAGTGAGTTTTAATGCACACAATCACAGATGAAATTTTAGCTCTGCTAGTTTCCTCTCCCCTTCTCCTAGAGCTGTCAGGAAGAGGGTATTGGGCACAGTGGCGGGGAGGGGGATCGACCCCCTCCCTCCCTCACCTGGGTCCCTCAATCTGCACTCCCCCTCCAGCTATTAAGCGCAGCAGCGTATATGATCAGGCAGCGGGCGGGATGACTCCCATCTTCCGCGTTCCAGCGTGCGTTCCACTGTCATCACTTCCTGCAATGCTGTCCACTTACAGTACAGTGGGTAGCATTGCAGGAAGTGACGAGAGTAGGACGCACGCTGGAACGCAGAAGAGGTGAGTCATCCCCACCCACTGCCTGGTATTACTACTCTGCTGTGCTTAATAGCTGGAGGGGAAGCGCAAATCGGGGGACCCAGGTGAGGGAGGAGGGGGTCCAACCTCCCTCCCCTCCACTGTGCCCAATACCCCCTTCCTGCCCGCTACCCCCTCCAGCTCAGCGTCCCCCCCCCCCAACTTAGAGGGGAGGGGTCATCTGGCTACCTATACTGGAAGGAGGGGGGGGGTGGCTGGTGACATTGGCCTTAGCAGGTAAAGAGTACAAATCTGGCCCTGGTGGTGGAGCATCAGCACGATAACCAGTTGATGGTATTGTGAGTGATCAAATCTGCTGATAATTGATAGGTGTATGGCCACCTGTACAAAAAAAAAAAACACAACACACAAGGCTGGATGAATAATCTTTATTGGATTTCTGCCCTCAGAGTGACCTCCAGAGATGAATACATTGCTTCATGAATGGGCTGATGTTGTCCGGCGTAACATTTTCGTGGGTTTTGTCTACATGTATCAAAAACTTGCTGCCATTTTATAGCCGTACTGAAGAAGAAGAAAAAGAACAGAAAATAAGCACTACAGACGTAAAGTGACACTGAAGCAAAAAATACACGTATGAGATAGTGAATTGTATGTGTAGTAATGAATTGAACATTAGTAGAAAAGAAGAGAGTCTCATTTTTTTCGTCATTTATATAGCTTTATTTATAACATTGGATCCTTCTGTGATTTATGCAGTTTACAAACCACACTATGGGCTTGATTCACTAAGCTGTGATAACTGGCGTTTTGCGTGTGCTATAACAGAAAAATTCGCGATTGTGGGCGAAAATTCGTGATTGTGTGCGAAAACCGTTATAGCACGCGCAAAATGCTAGCGTGATATGAGTTATTTCATGTGAATTTTTGTGAATCAAGCCCATTATATTTTAAGCTGTAAAACTGAGCAGAGCTAATGACCCTTTGAACTTTCCAGCAATAAAACCTTATCTCCGACTGTCTCTCACTGGGCTAGATTCACTATTAGTACCGCACTGCAGCAGCACGAGTCACCTGTTTTTTCCATGCACTAATAAATTAACGTGGCTTAATAATCCCTTGGAGTGCGCTTGTGGCAGTGTAGCTTGCGTTACCTAGTAAAGACCGATACTGTCAATAGCTGCGCGGTAGTGATGTATCACTACCTCAAATACTAGTGCGGCCGCTACTACTACAACTATGTCACTACTGCGCAGTATCGGCTGTCACTAGGCAACACACGCTCTGCTGCCACTAGCACACATAGCATGCCCCAAGGGATCATTAACTAGTGCTAATTTATTAGCGTGCGGAAGAACGGGTACCATATTTTTCGGACTATAAGACGCACCTAGGTTTAGAGAGGACAAAAACCAGGGGAAAAATATATACTAAACCTTATGCATCCATGGTGAAGGGGCATCTTGTGGATTATGCCCCCTTTGTACCTCATGCCCCCTTGTACTCTTCCTGTATCCTCCTCTGTCCTCCTCTGTGCCCCTTGTGTACTCCCTTTGTGTCCCCGTGTCATCCTCTGCATGGGCACAGTGCAGGAGTCCCCGACATTGCGACGGGTTGGAGGTTGGTATTGGCAGGCATTCACAAGTCAGGAACTGCCTGCATTTGGACTATAAGACGCAGTGACATTTCTTTTCCCCCCACTTTTGGGGGAGAAAAAGTGAGTCTAATAGCCAAAAAAATACAGTAACTCACGCTGTTGCAGCGTGGTACTAATAGTGAATCAGTGTTTCTTGGCTGTTTAAAGGGAACCTAAACTGAGAAGGATATGGATCTTTCCTTTTGAAAAAATAGTACCAGCTGCCTGACTCTCCTGCTGATCCTGTGTCTCTAATACTTTCAGCCACAGCCCCTCAACAAGCATGCCGATCAGGTGCTCTGACTGAACTCAGACTGGATTAGCTGCTTGCTTGTTTCAGGTGTGTGATTCAGTCACTACTGCAGCCAAAGAGATCAGCTGGGCTGCCTGGCAACTGGTATTGTTTTAAAAGGAAAAAAAATCCATATCCCTTTAAGTGCTTTACAAAACAGGACCGAGTTTGACCAAGTTGGTTGAATAGCTCAGAGAAGCTCTTTTGCATGGATAACAACTCTAGTGTTTTAACTCTTCCTGTACAGGAAAAGAATATGACACTCTTTTCTTTACTACTAATGTTCTATTTTTTAGCTGTACTACACATATATTCATTAGAGTATATCATAAGTTTATTTTCGCTTCAGATTTGCTTTAAATCAGACTGTAGAATTAACATATTACTAAAGGTGCTCATTAACGGTACAATTTTTAGCAAATGATCATATTTTCAGTAAGACTATTCAGATCGATAGAAAATATCATATTATAAGCAGGGGTGCTCGGATACCAATTTTTAAAATCCGAATATATTCGGATCCGGATACCCAGATATCCGGATCCGAATCCGAACTTTTGAGTATCCGAGTAGAAAAGGATATCCGAACCCAATATCCGGTCATATTCGGATATCCGAACCGTTTTGAAAGCTAAATCTCTCTCTCTCTCTCTCTCCTCAGCAGGTGGTAGATGCCCTAACTGTTCATGGATCTTCTCTTCCAGGGATTTGTAGGGTATCAAAAGGAAACTCACATACATTGGCCAGGAATCAAACCCAGGTCAACTGCTTGGAAGGCAGCTGTGCTCACCACTATACCACCAGCGCTACATGCTGAAGCCAGCCTAGCATGTACCATTGCGATATACCCAAGTGGAAAAATGAGCTTGCTTATTTGCCTAATTTGCTAGATGAAAGCAGTGGGACACATGGTGATACTGCTTACAGGCTTAAATTCAAGACTTCAGAAAGATCATGTGCCCCCCTGGATGATGCTGGTCTAACACACACCGCAAAGGACAGCAATTTGAAGTCTGGAAGACTCCAGGGCAAGCGTGGGAAGGATGAAAAGCTAGGTGGCCATGCAACCATTCCTGCTAATCTAAAGCTTACTTGTGTCTTACAACACATTGGCTTAAGACTTTACCAAATCCAATGCTCCAATATGGGGAAACCTCTCTGGTGTTTTTTTTTTTTTAAGTGTGGTGTCACAGTTCACTAATCTCTTCAGCTACAAGAAAGGCCCAGGAGTAGTCTTAGCTACCGTAATATCTATGTTACGGCAGGGCTTATTACACTTTCTCTTACAGGGCTATGGAAACCGTTTTACCCATGCGATAAAGCGAGGTGCAAAAATGAAATCATCATGCCTAGCAGAGGATGGTTTCAATCCATCAACCTCTGGGATAAGTGACTCTTTTCCTGCAATTATTTGACTTTTTGAGCGAGACCATTTATCTTGTATATAATCTTTGCAAAGTGACATTTTGTGATGGATTGCGCTCCACGTTGTGAGTTCTTTGTCCATTTAGCGCATATACTTTCCTTCTTTTTAGCATTATTTTACTGTAAGCAGTGTGAGTCGTGGAGTGGGTTTACCTCCATATTTTATACATTTTGAAGTATTTGAAGGTCAATTTTAATGAATCGACCATGTTTTATTCCCAATGATCGGAGCCTTTCTCTCAGCCAGACTGATACTGAAGGAAAGGAACAGTAAAATACAGTCACTGTGCAACTTCTGTAAACAGAATGCACACTATGGGGACACTGGGAATCTCTCTGAGCGATGCTACAGATGCACTAGGAATCTCTGAAACACACTATGTAGACACACAATGGAAGCGCACTACGGATTTTTAAGTTGCCGAACTTGCCGCGTCCAGCTACTCCAGCACGGCAGAGTGTCTCCTCATAGCTCTGCCCAACCGGTTTCGTCAAATTTGACGATTTGATGACTCAACAAAACTTGTAGGGTGGAGCTATGAGGAGACACTCTGCAGTGCTGGAGTAGCCAGATGCAGCAACTTGAAAATAGCACTGGTGTTTTACACTGGTTAATGCTGAGGTATATGGAGCTCCTCAGTTGGTTATCTTCCAGAAACATCCAGCCTGTTACCAGTATTGTTTTTTAGAATGCTCAGTTCTTAACCAAATGAGGACCGACGCAATACGAATCTACTTCCAGCAGGTGGTGCTGCCCCTCTGACTGGACGTACATTCAACGTCCTCGAAAACGAAGCGTCCCACCGCGATCATGCACACCCGAGAGGGGAGATTAAGCTGTCATATGACAGCTGACATCTCCCCTCAGTGATCAGGAGCCATTGCGATTGGCTCCTGATCATGTGATCACTACGATCGCCGGCAGATTGTAGTGATCACTATTAGAGCAGCGGCGGTGGGAGCGAAAGAAGAGGATACACTCACCTTCCTGACGTTCCCACGACGATCGTCGCTACCCTCCACTCTGGCCAGCATCCCTGCTCGCTCTGACTCTAATGTTGGGTCCTAGCTTGATGACGTCATCAAGCCGCGACCCGAAAATTAGAGTCAGTGTGAGCAGGGATGCCGGCCAGAGTGGAGGGGGCTAAAGCTGCTCATCGCTGGAGCCTGGGAGGTGAGCAAAGGCTGCTGGCCACACTGGGGACACCTGCCTACACTGAGGACCCCATACCTACATAGCCATACTGGGGATCTGGCTGCCTGACCACCCCCAAATGCGCCCCCTCCCCCGAAGGTATAATGCCCTGGTCCTTAAGGGGGGGGTTAGGCTGCCGGTCTCCAAAAGGTTAAAATATTTTTTCATAGTTCTTAAAGTATTTATTTTTTAGCACTGTTTGGTATTAAAAGGCAATTTTTACAATGTTTGGAGGTGTCTCTTTGTTTATTTTTGGAGTTTTACTGGTGGAACTACAGTAGTGTCGTGGGAGAAGAATGATTGCCAAAGAGACTAGGGGTGGCCTATATACCCCACAAGCAATTCTGGTCCATTTAGGGCCGCTACAATGGTGAGTTGCAAACTGATGGGGGTGGAGAGGAAGCACGAGAGGTGGCCTTCCTATGTATGGTGGAGGAGTGGTATCACAACCTGCATCTCTGGATGAACCTAACTTGCCTAATCTCCATGCTCCCCTCCAGTGACTGACTAAGCATTACCTTGTACTCATACTGTGCTGCATGATCTGGTCTTTCTTGTATTCCTGTATTGTCATTAGTGTTGGGCGAACATCTAGATGTTCGGGTTCGGGCCGAACAGGCCGAACATGGCCGCGATGTTCGGGTGTTCGACCCGAACTCCGAACATAATGGAAGTCAATGGGGACCCGAACTTTTGTGCTTTGTAAAGCCTCCTTACATGCTACATACCCCAAATTTACAGGGTATGTGCACCTTGGGAGTGGGTACAAGAGGAAAAAAAAATTAGCAAAAAGAGCTTATAGTTTTTGAGAAAATCGATTTTAAAGTTTCAAAGGGAAAACTGTCTTTTAAATGCGGGAAATGTCTGTTTTCTTTGCACAGGTAACATGCTTTTTGTCGGCATGCAGTCATAAATGTAATACATATAAGAGGTTCCAGGAAAAGGGACCGGTAACGCTAACCCAGCAGCAGCACACGTGATGGAACAGGAGGAGGGTGGCGCAGGAGGAGAAGGCCACGCTTTGAGACACAACAACCCAGGCCTTGCATGAGGACAAGAAGCGTGCGGATAGCATGCTTTGTACCGCCATGCAGTCATAAATGTAATAAAGATAAGTGGTTCAATAAACAGGGACCACGCGGCAACGCTAACCCAGCAGCAGCAGACGTGATGGAACAGGAGGAGGCGCAGGAGGAGAAGGCCACGCTTTGTGAGACACAACAACCCAGGCCTTGCATGAGGACAAGAAGCGTGCGGATAGCATGCTTTGTACTGCCATGCAGTCATAAATGTAATAAAGATAAGTGGTTCAATAAACAGGGACCACGCGGCAACGCTAACCCAGCAGCAGCAGATGTGATGGAACAGGAGGAGGCGCAGGAGGAGAAGGCCACGCTTTGTGAGACACAACAACCCAGGCCTTGCATGAGGACAAAAAGCGTGCGGATAGCATGCTTTGTACCGCCATGCAGTCATAAATGTAATAAAGATAAGAGGTTCCATAAACAGGGACCGGCAACGCTAACCCAGCAGCAGCAGCAGCAGCACACGTGATGGAGCAGGAGGAGGCGCAGGAGGAGAAGGCCACGCTTTGTGAGACACAACAACCCAGGCCTTGCATGAGGACAAGAAGCGTGCGGATAGCATGCTTTGTACCGCCATGCAGTCATAAATGTAATAAAGATAAGAGGTTCCATAAACAGGGACCGGCAACGCTAACCCAGCAGCAGCAGCAGCAGCACACGTGATGGAACAGGAGGAGGCGCAGGAGGAGAAGGCCACGCTTTGTGAGACACAACAACCCAGGCCTTGCATGAGGACAAAAAGCGTGCGGATAGCATGCTTTTTACCGCCATGCATGCAGTCATAAATGTAATAAAGATAAGAGGTTCAATAAACAGGGACCGGGCGGCAACGCTAACCCAGCAGCAGCAGCACACGTGATGGAACAGGAGCAGGCGCAGGAGGAGAAGAAGGCCATGCTTTTTGAGACACAACAACCCAGGCCTTGCATGAGGACAAAAAGCGTGCGGATATAGCAGCAATGCTTTTTGCCGCCATGCAGTCATAAATGTAATACAGATGAGAGGTTCAATAAACAGGGACCGGAAACGCTAAACCATCCCAGATGTTCATTGGTCATGTTACTTGCTTGGGGTCCTGGAGTGTTGCGTAGTCGTTTCCAATCCAGGATTGATTCATTTTAATTTGAGTCAGACGGTCTGCATTTTCTGTGGAGAGGCGGATACACCGATCTGTGACGATGCCTCCGGCAGCACTGAAACAGCGTTCCGACATAACGCTGGCTGCCGGGCAAGCCAGCACCTCTATTGCGTACATTGCCAGTTCGTGCCAGGTGTCTAGCTTCATGCCCGGTTTCAGGTCCAGCGGTGCCAGCCACAAATCCATCTGTTCCTTTATTCCCCTCCAAATTTCCTCCCCTGTGTGCTGCTTATCCCCAAGGCAGATCAGCTTCAGCAACGCTTGCTGACGCATGCCAACAGCTGTGCTGCACTGCTTCCACGATCCTACTGCTGCTGGTGCTGGGTTAGCGTTTCCGGATGAGGTACAGCTTTGAGATGCGTTGGAGGAGAAGGAGTCAGAGAGGTAGGTGCTGCTGTTGTTATCCAGTGGGAGGGACGGCGGTGCAGCTGTTTGCGGCGTGGGCAACACCCGCGCCGTAGCAGGTGAGGAATCGTTGCCAGGCTCCACAAGGTTCACCCAGTGCGCGGTAAGGGAGATGTATCGACCCTGGCCGAACGCACTCGTCCAGGTGTCAGTGGTGAGGTGAACCTTGCAGGCAACGGCATTCTTCAAGCTTCGGGTTATTTAGCTGACCACGTGCTCATGCAACTCAGGCACTGCAGAGCGCGCAAAGTGGTAGCGGCTGGGAACCACGTAACGTGGGATGGCCACTGACATCATGCCCTTGAAGCTGTTTGTCTCCACCACTCGATATGGCAGCATTTCGCAGGCCAGAACCTTGGCTATGCTGGCTGGCTGTTAATGCCACGGCCCGGGGGTCATTTGCTGGCAATTTCCTCTTGCGCTCAAACATCTCAGAGACAGACAACTCAACCGTAGGGCTGCGCACCGAAGGGCTGTTGGTTGTTGTGTTTGATGAACACTGGGAGACCTCAAGAGCACTAGTCCGGAAAGTGACAGTGTCAGCATCGTCTGATGTTTGTGAATGTTGTGAACCACGCAATGGCTGGGCTACTGCTGCTGCTGAGGCGGGTCTGGTGGTGAGTCTGGTGAACCCAAGGGAGGCAGTGTTGCTGGTGGTACCCTGTCCTGCCGCGTTTGCCCACAGAGTGGGATGTTTGGATAGAATGTGGCGGCTCATGCTGGTGGTGGAGAGGTTGTTAATACTTTTCCCCCTGCTCAGGCGGGTCTTGCACACCTTGCAAATCGCCATGGTAACATCCTCAGTGCAGTCTTCAAAGAAAGCCCAGACTTTGGAGCACCTGCCTTGCTGGCGATTTGTTTGCGCCTCTTTTGCCTCTCACTTGAACTTCCCTGCTTGCGGTGCCTGAAATTGCGCGCCGCCTACCTTGTGGCACAAGGCGAACTCGTGCAGCAGTGGGTTCCTCAACAGACTCATCTGTGCTGCTGCTACGACGGCGATGTTCTCGTTCACAAACAAAATCTGGGTCTATGTCCACATTGTCCATACCCTCCTCTTCCATCTCCTCAAACTCGTCATATGTCATTGTGGGGGGCCGCCGCCGTGGAGTAGAGCTCCCCAGAACAACCTCTGCGCAGCTCACTCCAACGTCGTCTGGTTATCTGGCAGTTGTGTGCGTGGTGTCGCTGCCGGTTGTGTCAGCTTTGTGCCCACTGGCTCCTTGTAACTGGCTGAGGACTCGGACCTCGTGTGTGATGTGCTGGTGCTGCTTAACCCACTGCTGGACGCTTGAGAGGTCATCCAAGTAATTATCTGGTCCTGTTCTTTTGTATCTGTGAGGGTTGTTGTCCTGGACAACATGGGCGGTATTGAGTGGGTTTTCTTGGGTGCTCCCCTGTGGCCTGTACGTGAACCGTCAGGGGAAACACCTCTTCCCTTGCCCCTCCCTCTTTCACCGGATTTCTTCCTCATTTCACTTATCCTTAAGGTACACGCTGACTGGCAGCAGTACAGTGGCAGTACAGAAATGCTATACAGTGGTGGGTGAGCGGTGTACCACTATTGTCAGCAGCGACACAGAGCACAATGCTATACAGTGGCGGGTGAGCGGTGTACTACTGTTCCCAGCAGACACAGAGTGGAAGTAAACACAATGCTATATAGTGTGGCTGAGCCGTGTACACAGAGTGGCATTAAACACAATGCTATATAGTCTGCTATATAGTCACCCCGAACAGGGTGATGTTCTGCAGAACCCGAACAGTGGCAAACACTGTTCGCCCAACACTACTGGGAGGGAACGCAGATTTTAGTACCTAAACACACGATACAACATGTTTTCCGGGGTCAGACTCTGAGGCACATACAGATGGTCCCGATCATCATCCTCATCATACAACTCTTCTCCTGAGTCTGACCCACCCACCACCTTTGCCACCCCAACATCCCCAGACACAGACCCCTCATCGTCCTCAACATTAACTTGGGATGCTGGCCTGAGCCAGACCTCCTCCTCCACATCAGGCCCCATCATCTCCTCAATGGCAGCCCTCATTAATCGCTCTGGCGACGGACCAATGGACACAACTTTCTCCTCCGGGGAGGGCTGCTGCTGACCACTGGCTGCTGGGGTGGATGTTATAGTTTGCGTGGGGCATTGGCTGTTGCTGTTGTTGGGAGTGCTGCTCACAGCGGAGGTCTCTGGGGAACTCATGTTGAGCTCATATAGTGGTTGACGGTGAGTGGAGTATTACTGATCCCAGCAATATACACACTGACTGGCAGAGTACGCAATGCTATATAGTGTGGCTGAGCGGTGTACACAGAGTGGCAGTAAACACAATGCTATATAGTCTGGCTGAGCGAGCGGTGTACTACTGTTCCCAGCAGAATCAGAGTGGCAGTAAACAATGGTATATAGTCTGGCTGAGCAGTGTACACAGAGTGTCAGTAAACAATGGTATATAGTCTGGCTGAGCGGTGTACACAGAGTGTCAGTAAACAATGGTATATAGTCTGGCTGAGCGGTGTACACAGAGTGTCAGTAAACAATGCAATATAGTCTGGCTGAGCGGTGTACACAGAGTGTCAGTAAACAATGGTATATAGTCTGGCTGAGCGGTGTACACAGAGTGTCAGTAAACAATGGTATATAGTCTGGCTGAGCGGTGTACACAGAGTGTCAGTAAACAATGGTATATAGTCTGGCTGAGCGGTGTACACAGAGTGTCAGTAAACAATGGTATATAGTCTGGCTGAGCGGTGTACACAGAGTGTCAGTAAACAATGGTATATAGTCTGGCTGAGCGGTGTACACAGAGTGTCAGTAAACAATGGTATATAGTCTGGCTGAGCGGTGTACACAGAGTGTCAGTAAACAATGGTATATAGTCTGGCTGAGCGGTGTACACAGAGTGTCAGTAAACAATGGTATATAGTCTGGCTGAGCGGTGTACACAGAGTGTCAGTAAACAATGGTATATAGTCTGGCTGAGCGGTGTACACAGAGTGTCAGTAAACAATGGTATATAGTCTGGCTGAGCGGTGTACACAGAGTGTCAGTAATCAATGGTATATAGTCTGGCTGAGCGGTGTACACAGAGTGGCAGTAAACACAATGCTATATATAGCGTGGCTGAGCGAGGTGCACAGTGGCAGTACACACAATGCTATATAGTCAGGCTAAGCCGTGTACACAGAGTGTCAGAAAACACAATGCTATATATAGCGTGGCTGAGCGAGGTGCACAGTGGCAGTACACACAATGCTATATAGTCAGGCTAAGCCGTGTACACAGAGTGTCAGAAAACACAATGCTATATATAGCGTGGCTGAGCGAGGTGCACAGTGGCAGTACACACAATGCTATATAGCCAGGCTAAGCCGTGTACACAGAGTGTCAGAAAACACAATGCTATATATAGCGTGGCTGAGCGAGGTACACAGTGGCAGTAAACAATGCTATATATAGTGTGGCTGAGCGAGCGGTGTACTACTGTTCCCAGCAGCGACACACAATGACTGGGGGGGACCCTGGCTAGCGTGGCTGGAGAGCGAACTACCCTGCCTGCCTACCCAAAGCTAAACCCACAGAGAAATGGCGGAGATATGACGTGGTTCGGGTATTTATTTACCCGAACCACGTGACCGTTCGGCCAATCAGAGCGCGTTCGGGCCCGAACCACGTGACCCGTTCGGCCAATCACAGCGCTAGGCGAACGTTCGGGGAACGTTCGGCCATGCGCTCTTAGTTCGGCCATGTGGCCGAACGGTTTGGCCGAGCACCGTCAGGTGTTCAGCCGAACTCGAACATCACCCGAACAGGGTGATGTTCTGCAGAACCCGAACAGTGTCGAACACTGTTCGCCCAACACTAATTGTCATATTGCTATATGTCACCCCTAAACATTGTCTGTAACCTAAACTAATGTCCAGCACTGCGTAATATATTGGCGCTTTATAAATACAATAAATAAATAAATACATAAATAATGTCCTGCTGTCACTAAATAGTGACTTGTACTCTGGTTATTAGATCTTCCTAAATGAGCACTATTCACATTGACATGAGATATCCTGTACCCCAAAATGTTATACTACACTTATTTGAAAATTGGGATTGAAATCCAATCATCATTCCAAGCTAAGATTGCCAGGAAAATACCTCTAGCACCACACACACCTCACCCCACCCCATCCTACGGGACTCTGGCTGGAGAACACATACCCCCTTGGAACTTATCGCCTCCAAAAGAGGCCGGTCACAGGAGGAAGTGTGATTGAGATCCTTAGCCACCAACCATACCCGAATACAGAAGAGAAACCATGACTGGTAGCCCAATCCTCACCCACAGACCTCTCTGTTCTTCAGGAAAAATTACGACTTACCTTTGTGCTGGTGTATATGTGGTTCCCCACAGAAAAGGTCTCAACCAATTCGTACGAGCCAGCATAAAGTGTAACTTTGGGGAATTCTTCAGTTACTGACCTGTAAACCAGACATCAATATACATCATTACAGGCCAAGAAAGACACATAATCTAATACATTTGAGTTTGTGTAACTGACAAAACCAGGGGCATAGCTATAGGGGAGAAGCCCCTATGATCGGGGTAAGTGGAAGAGCTAAGCTATCCTTTCCTTCCTCCGAGATAGGGGTCCATCCACCAGATCAGGTCTTTTTGTGGTTACACTTGTTATGGTTGGGGGATCAAAATGACCACACTTACTTTCAGGGGCATAACTAGTGGAGTAGACCGTATGACTGCGGGGGTCCAGAGCTGTGGTGGGGCCCCCCAATTACAGTACTAGCCTGTGCCCCCTTTTATACAGGGGTACACATTTCAGATGAGTAGTTTTTGTGGCTACACTTGTTATGGGTGAGAAGATCCTGATGGCCACGTTCACCGTATATACTCGAATACAAGTCGACCTCGTGTATAAGTCGACTCCAATATATTCAACCCTCTTAAGCTATTTTTTTAATGACTCAAGTATATGTCTACCCAGCAAAGTTAATGGCTGCACTTGGGGATCAGGAGGAGAAAATGACTGCACATATTATTGCAGCCATTAACCCCTCTTGTCCCTTAAGTGTAGCCAATACCGCTTCCAGGCCCCCAAGTTCTGCAATTATTCACTCACTTTTATGCAGCCCAGTATTCCCCCTGCCCCTTTCCTTGTTAATTGTTGTGGCCAGGACTTTCAGACCTGTGTTTTCTTGGCATTTCCTTTCCTCAAAGTATCACTTACCACAGGGGCAATTGCTGCAAATGGGCATGTCACTATTAGTACACACATTACTCAGTGTGCTCATTGTTGCCTGTGACTTGTGTATAAGTCGACCCCTATACTTTTATGAAGTGACTCAGACCTACTTATACTCGAGTATATACATGACCATTGCAAGATGGGCCTCCAGGCTGTGAGGTTCACCAAAGGGAGGCAAGGGAAGGGGGTGAACATTGGCAGGCCCGTCAAAGTTTTGCTGGGGGACCCCATGATTTTCAGTCCCGCACAAAACCTCATATTTGCAAGAGGGGAAGAGTACATACAATTTTTGTACGGTACAAATATTCACGCAATGCATTTTCCTGGGCTTTGTTGCCTAGTTTGTATCTTTCCCCATTCTCTTTTAGCAGACCAAAAATGGATGTACTCACTTATCACTATTGTCTTTCAGCAGAGGGTAATGATTAGGCATTCGGAAAGGGAAATGGATGACTTACCGACGGGTCATGGACTCTCTCAATGTATCGATGGTTTCTGGCACAAGGTTCTCGTAGAACTCTTTTTCTCTCCCTGGATCTGGCTTGGCAAATATGGCAGACATGAATTCATTATTTGGTACCTCTATCAGTGTCCCACCGAGGCCTTTGTCTTCCACCACATTGTAGTCACCGCTCAACTGAGCTGTCCACCCTTTACTGACCTCAGGCAGTACCTTCCAGGCATCTGGAGAATAGAGGCATTCATAAATAATGGACAAAACCAAACCCATTTTAGCTCACTGACTTACATTTATATATCCTGTCCTTGGTTGGGTCATGGTTTTCCAGTTCCAAAAGGATTTAGCACACGGTGTAAATAGTTGAACCATTATAGTACATTTTTATCCTAATCTTATTGGTCTGTGATACCTATTCAACTCATCAGAATACATTGCTCCCTGAATCATGAACATTACTTTTTTTTTAAACTAAATAGAAATACAATGTGGATCTTCCAGCCACCAAAGGGCGCGCACTTTAGAATGAGTACAGGGGAGACAATCTCTCCATTCTCTATAGTGAGAGTAGCCAGGGCAGTTTCTCAGCTAAATTGCACCTAGTGTTGGGCGAACAGTGTTCGCCACTGTTCGGGTTCTGCAGAACATCACACCCTGTTCGGGTGATGTTCGAGTTCGGCCGAACACCTCATGGTGTTCGGCCTTTTTAGTTCGGGTTCGCCCGAACAGCTCAATGCCCAGCCGAACAGGCCGAACAGGGCCCCTGTTCGGCCGAACAGGGCCCTGTTCGGCCGAATACTGCCCCCCTATGGGGTCGCAGGCATAAGGGGGGAGCATGCCCCGGTCGCGGGGGGTGGGAGGGGGTGGGTCGGAAATTCCCCCCACCCCCTCCGCTAGCGCTGCCCCCTCTGCCCGCTTCCCCATAAAAAAGTTTGATGAAAGTACCGGTGGCTGGCCTGGCAGTAGAGTGAGTGAGGAGGAGGAGTCCGGAGAGTGACGCGTTGAGGCCGGGCAGCGGGCGGTTCAGCGGTAGTACCCTTGTGGTACTTCCGCCCTTTCTCTGACCTCACGTCCTCTGCATACGAGGGTACGCGTCACGCGTACCCTCGTATGCGTCATCACGTAGAGGACGTGAGGTCAGAGAAAGGGCGGAAGTACCACAAGGGTACAACGCTGAACCGCCCGCTGCCCGGCCTCAACGCATCACTCTCCGGACTCCTCCTCCTCACTCACTCTACTGCCAGGCCAGCCACCGGTACTTTCATCAAACTTTTTTATGGGGAAGCGGGCAGAGGGGGGAGCGCTAGCGGAAGGGGTGGAGGGAATTTCCGCCCCCCCCCCCCCCGCGACCGGGGCATGCTCCCCCCTTATGCCTGCGACCCCATAGGGCCCCCAAAAGCGGGATGTTCGGGGAGTTCGGGGTTCGGGCCGAACATGCCGAACATCTGGCCCATGTTCGGCGAACGGACCCGAACCCGAACATCCAGGTGTTCGCCCAACACTAATTGCACCCAGGGCAAGGGTGTGAGGATTGCAGCACATTACGCCCCCCCCCCACGGCTGGATATAGGTGCCCTCAGCATAGGTTAGCCAGGTCTAGTTGCCCCCAGTATGGTTAGCCAGCTAAAGATCCCCCCAGTATAGGTAGCCAGGCATAGTTGCCCCCAATATAGGTTAGATAGGTCGGTGCTCCAGTATAGGTTAGCTAGGTAGGTGCCGTCAGTATAGGGTAGCTAGGTAGGTGCCTCCGGTATAGGTACTCAGTATAGTTTTCCCCCAATATAGGTTAGATAGGTAGGTGCCCCAGTATAGGTTGGATAGTTAGGTGCCTTCAGTATAAGATAGCCCGTATACTTGCCACCAGTATAACTTAGATAGGTAGGTTCCCCAGTATAGGTTAGCTAGGTAGGTACCTCCAGTATAGGTACTCAGTATAGTTTCCCCCAGTATAGGTTAGATAGGTAGGTGCCTCCAGTATAGGTTAGATAGGTAGGTGCCCCGAGTATAGGTTAGATAGGTAGGTGCCCGCAGTATAGGTTAGATAGGTAGTTGCCTTCAGTATAGGTACTCAGTATAGTTTCCCACCAGTATAGGTTAGATAGGTAGGTGCCCCTGTGTAGGTTAGATAGGTAGTTGCCTTCAGTATAGGTACTCAGTATAGTTTCCCGCCAGTATAGGTTAGATAGGTAGGTGCCCCTGACCTCGGCTTCCCTTGACTACGCTACGCTACACTTTTCAGGACATGTAATGCAATGTCGAATTAGTCCATTTCGGCGCCTGGTGCTCAACTCTATGCTGCGTGCCACGCGTAAGAATAATTCGGGGAAGAATAATTTGGGGATCCGGCATCCGAATTGCACCTCCCTCCAGGTTGCTACAACTTTCAGGGGGAATAGTATTTAACACCGTCGGGGAGTTTATTGGCAGCTGGGAGGAGCCATCATTCAGCTCGCCCAATGGCCCAGCGCTGAGATAATACAGTATGTACCCATGCAATGTAACAGTCACACTCTCCATAGCAGCACATTGTTCATCAATATACAAACGTGTTGTCCAGGAAGCAAAGCAATTATGCACCTTAAAGGAAACCTAAGGTAGAAATAAATGGATGAGATAAGCAATTGTATCTATCCTCCTACTCCTGAAAATGACTTTTAAAAGTTGGAAAGTTGTTTGAACGTTCTATCGTCTCGTATGACAGATAGACTTTCAGTGTCCCGACAGCTAAAATACAGTATATGAACTATTGACCTTTTTTTTTTTCACCTATCCTCTGCACTCTGAAGCTGTTCTCTGCTAGGAAAGAGTTTTTTGGCTGTAATTTCTTATTAGTGAGGCTTACTGTTGTTTATGAAAAAAGAGCGCCAGGAAACTCGGGCACCAGGAAATAGACAATCTTGTAATATCGGTACATTTACCGATGTCCTACTATTTTACAGTGATAACTTTCAATGGTAAAATATCAATATACACGTTACCAATGTTTTTCTACAGATTCAATAGCAATATCTCAGCAACACTATCAAATGTGTGTGCTAGGACCAATTTGAAACAATTGTAGAGAAAAAAGAGAGCTGGGCCCTTTAAGAAACAGCACCACACTAGGTTGGTCAAAGACTTATATTTATTTTGTAGAAGGCTTTCTTTCAAAGTGTGGTGCTGTTTCTTAAAGGACCCAGCTCTCTTTTTTCTCTACAATGTTTTTCTACAGCTAAACCTAATTTTACTCTCACACAGAACCCTGAAATAAAAAAAAAAAAATCCTGACGCCCAACTTCAACCACCCCTGGCGTAAACTCCCTCCCTGACTTCTACTCTTAAAAGCCTGTACCTTCCTCCACCCCCCCTCCCCCCCCCCACACACACACACACCCAGTGCAAGCCCTCTTCCTGTCTCCTAGCCTCAACCGACCCCCCCCCCCCCCCCCCACACACACACACACACACACACACACACACCCGCCGCAATAGAAATATTGGTGACAGCAGGAAACTTGCATGCCAAAACCACCTGATTAATAGCAGGTGCCCAGTGTTTGTAGCCACAGTTTCCATTGCAGGTGGCTCCGGTTACCTTATAGTCTGACTTGATCCCAGCTGGTGAAAAACTGTAATTTGCATACCTGAAAGTTTAACTCTTACAGGCAGATAGAAAAAAGGAAAAGGAACACAGACTAGTTATTTGTATGCTAGGCACTGTACATTCACATGTCTATCTCATCATGTCACATGTCACCTCAAAATGGAGGAACATCTTTTTGTACCAAAATATTTGTACAAAGTACGAGCCCTGCCACACAACACCAGTCGTGCCCTTGTTACAGCTACAGGCATCGTGAGCATAAACAATTCCGTGAGGTCACCGGCAGTGTCAGACTGGAAGGGGGTAAAGCTGAGGGAATCCACCTGCTGGCCAAGCAGAAGTAACCCTGTGTTATCACTCCCAATAGAAACCTGCAGCAAGTCTTCACTGTGAGCAGCAACACCTGATTACTGCTGCTTGGCCAGCAGGTGGATTCCCTCAGCTTTTCCACCTCCCAGTCCAACACTGGTCTCCGGGCCTCTGTTTTATCTCTGCATCTATAAGGAATTGCAAATAATCTCCAAAATGATCTTTTTAGACAAAGATCTAACAGGAACTTTGCTGTCACCTAGTGATAGTTCCAAGTATTGCAGTAAATATATCCTGGTTCTGACTATGCTGATTATGGTTCTTGTGAGCATGGTTTATAGGTGGCAGTTCTGGGCATTCTGCCAAATTCTGCTGCACACACTCTGGACTTATTATTCTCCTGGTGAGTCTGATTTGCATGCACTCTCTGATTGGTTGTTTCTAGTATATAAATCTCTTCCTGTTTTGACTTTCTTGTCTGTGATAGTGTTAAAGGACATCCAAGGTGAAAATAAACTGATGAGAAAAACAATTGTATCTATCCTCCTTCTCCTAAAAATGACTTTTTCAGATATCCTACAGTTTTATTTTATATTTAAAGGGACTCCGAGCAGTGCAAAAACTATGGAAAGATGCATATCATTTTAAAGCTCTCTTTCTCCTCTTTCAAATGATATATAAATTGCTGCCCTACGCCTTTTAGATTTCGCTATTTTCGCGATTGAAATTGCCGCGGCCGCAAATTCGATCGCGAAAATAGAGAAAACTAAAAGGCGTAGGGCGACGATTTAGGGGTCGTCAGAAAGAGGAGAAAGAGAGCTTTAAAATGTCCATCTTTAAGATATCCATCTTTCCATAGTTTCATTGTATTACACAGGGCGACTTTTTCTGCTGAATGGAGCTGCTGACTTTAGGAAAAAGTCGCCCTGTGTAATACAATGTAACTATGGAAAGATGGATATCATTTTAAAGCTCTCTTTCTCCTCTTTCTGACGACCCCTAAATCGTTGCCCTACGCCTTTTCGTTTTCTCTATTTTCGCAATAGAATTCGCAGCCGCTGCAATTTCAATCGCGAAAATAGCAAAAACTAAAAGGCGTAGGGCGGCGATTTATATATCATTGGAAAGAGGAGAAAGAGAGCTTTACAATGATATACATCTTTCCATAGTTTCTGCACTGCTCGGAGTCCCTTTAAATCTAGTTTTTAAGTTTTTACTGTTTCATTGTTTCTGCTCAATGACACCTTCATTGAAGTATGCCAGAGCTCAAATCTATGAATTATTGACCCTTTTTTTATCTCTTTCCTACTCTCAGAAGCCATTTATTGACAGGTAAGTGTTTTATGGCTGTAATTACTTTTCAGTAAGGTTATGCTATAGTCTGACCCAGTCCGACCCGGTGCCGACTCAGACAGAAACTGTCACTTGCATACCTGAATTTTTAACTCTTTCATGTAGAGAAAGAGAAAAAAAAGGAACACAGCCTAGTTATTTGTTTAGCACTGTGCATACACATGTCTATCTCATCACGTCACATGTCACCTCGGTTAAATAGTTGCAAAGTTACATAGTTATTTGGGTTGAAAAAAAGACATCAACAAACACCAGCCTGCTCCCTCACATATCTCTGTTGATCAAGAGGAAGGCGAAAAACCCTTACAAGGCATGCTCCAATTAGCCGCAAAAGGGAAAAATTCCTTTCCGACTCCAGATGGCAATCAGGTAAAATCCCTGGATCAACATCATTAGGTATTACCTAGTAATTGTAGCCATGGATATCTTTCATCGCAAGGAAAGCATCTAAGCCCCCTTTAAATGCAGGTATAGAGTTTGCCATAACGACTTCCTGTGGCAATGCATTCCACATCTTAATCACTCTTACTGTAAGAACCCTTTCCTCAATAAATGTCTAATACATTTTTCCTCCATGCGCAGATCATGTCCTCTAGTCCTTTGAGAAGGCCTAGGGACAAAAAGCTCATCCGCCAAGCTATTATATTGCCCTCTGATGTATTCATACATGTTAATTAGATATCCTCTAAGGCGTCTTTTCTCTAGACTAAATAAACCCAGTTTATCTAACCTTTCTTGGTAAGCGAGACCTTCCATCCCACGTATCAATTTTGTTGCTCGTCTCTGCACCTGCTCTAAAACTGCAATATCTTTTTGTAATGTGGTGCCCAGAACTGAATTCCATATTCCAGATGTGGCCTTACTAGAGAGTTAAACAGGGGCAATATTATGCTAGCATCCAGGGCTGGATTTTTATTCTTTACCGCCCAAGGCCGCTGTCACCAGCCGCCCCCCCCCCCCTTTAGTATAGGTTGCCAGATGACCCCTCCCCCTTCGCTCTAGTATAGGTAACCTGATGACCCCCTCCAGTAGAGTATGTTTATGTGGGTCTAGAGCAGGCGTGGGCAAACTCGGCCCTCCAGCTGTTACAGAACTACAAGTCCCACAATGCATTTGCCTTTGAGCCATGATGACTGTGGCTGTCAGACTCCTGCAATGCATTGTGGGACTTGTAGTTCCTTAACAGCTGGAGGGCCAAGTTTGCCCATGCCTGGTCTAGGGTCATCGCTTCACAAGGAGGGGTTTGTCCTTGACCTGTAGAGAGAAGGTGAGACTGGGAGCCCTTATGGTGCAGTATCGTTAGATTGTGAAAGGAGAACAAAAAGTGTGAATAATATATACTCACAAAGGTAGGTTGCAATCCTGCAACCACTGAAAGTGCATGCGTAAAGAAACCGTTTCCGCACGGTTGTCCGGACTCTCTGGATCTGGGTGGTCGCTCTCCTCCTTAGGTACTGTCCACTGGTGGGCTATGCCGTCCCAGTGGTGAGGATGGCACCTCAAAGAGGTGTTAGATACACAAGTAAAGCACGTTGGTGGAGGCGCCCAAAAGGAAATATTTTGTATCAATATTGCATAAGTGCTTAAAGGAAAATAAAATGAAGCAAAACAAAAATAAAGGAGGTCTCTTACCTACAAAGAAGACTTACTGGATGGAAAAAGGAGTCTGTAATGAATAGCGGAGATGCCGCCGCGTGGTCTGGCGGCGGGGCGGCTGTCTCCGCGTTCAGACCGGCGGTTTCCGCACAGCAGCAAGCGTCTGGTTTGCCTGGGCCTTCTAGTGCACACAGATGGAGAGCTACGCGCACGCGCGCTAGAAGGCAGGCCCTTTATGCCAGCAGGAGAGGGATCAGCTGATCAGGACGATCAGCTGATCCCAGCGCAACAACCGATTGGCTGAGTGGCTGGGGGCGGCGCTGAGGAGCGCTGCAGTATATATAGATCTTGCTGGTCAGTTGCTGGTTGTCTGCCGTTGCGATCACTACGTGGAAGCACTCAGACCTCAGTCAGATCCCACAGTGTGTTAGAACCAGGTGGACCTGGGAATTCACACTTAGCCAGATTACGCTCTTGTTAATACTGTGTTATACTTTAGACCAGTTCCGGGTTGTGGAGACCAAGGACCTAACACCCAAGCTTAGCATTACTGTGTCATTTCTGTGTTATACTTTAGACCAGTTCCGGGGTGTTGAGACTAAGGACCTCACACCCAAGCTTAGGATTACTTTGTCATTGCTGTGTTATACTTTAGACCAGTTCCGGGGTTTTGAGACCAAGGACCTCACACCCAAGCTTAGGATTACTGTGTCATCGCTGTGTTATTCTTTAGACTAGTTCCTGGGTGTTGAGACCAAGGACCTCACACCCCAGACTAGGATTGTGCTCTATATCTGTTAATTTGCTCTGTCGACCTCTCTCTTGCTTTCTGATTCGGTACCTCTGCCTATCTGCCTACCTGTTGCCAAACCTTGCCTGTACCCGTTACCGAATCAGCCTTCTGTCTTTGTATCTTATCTGCTCGTTTGTTGCCGACCTGGCCTGCCCGACCCTTCTGGCTGTCACTTATCCTCTGAGTGTTCAGTCTGTCTGTACCTCCAGTGACACTATTCCTCCAAGTGTCAGTTAGCTGCAAGGACTCCTGTTCCTCAGAGAGTCCTGCCTGCAGTGCAGCCAGTGGCCTCTACCCCATAGGAGTCCCCTGGCTGCAGTACAGTCTGATTACCAGGTTACCAGGGAATCACTGGCTGCCAGATTATCTCTATCCCCTCTCTTAGGAGATAGTCCCTGCACAGCCGAGGGCCACCTGCCCCTCAGGTGGTCTCGGGCCGAGTTATCTGTGTCTCCCGTCTCACGGAAGATAGCCTACAGTTGCACCAAACACTTACGCTTCATTAGGTGTCCAGAGGTTAGTCATACTTGTATTATTGGTGATTCTGCAGATCATCCATAATCAGGTATACATCTGTATTGTTGATGATTCTGCAGATCATCAATAATCAGATTCTCTCTGTGTGCTGACACCAATCGTTACAGAGTCTTTATTAAAACAAAACGGTTATACTGTAGACAACGCGTTTCACGGGACTCAGCCCGCTTCCTCAGGTCAATAAAACAGGTAATCTTAGTACCATCCGTGCAGAGCAAGGGCGCATAGATCAGCTTAGATCTATGCGCCCTCGCTCTGCACGGCTGATAGTAAGGTTATCAGTTTTATTGACCTGAGGAAGCGGGCTGAGTCCCGTGAAACGCGTTGTCTACAGTATAACCATTTTGTTTTAATAAAGACTCCTTTCTCCATCCAGTGAGTCTTCTTTGGAGGTAAGAGACTTCCTTTATTTTTAATTTGCTTCATTTTATTTTACTATACTTTTTTTATTTTTTTCCCAGTTTTGGGGTCTAAAAACATGCAAAAGAATTGTACCCCTTTTAGACCCTAAAATCCGGAAAGAATCATACCGCCAAGGGGGATAAATCAGCAAAGCAAATGAATCGGGTGCCGCAACTTACCCACTAAGCTCATGATAATGGCGACTGTGTTCTGGCCGACCTTGTCAACCAAGGTGTCAATTTGTCCGCTGGTCATTGATGAAGCAAAGCTGTTGATGATGTTTTTGGTGACATCAGGGGAGGAAAAATCTTGGTTAATGACAGAAATCTTGGGGTTGGGAGGACTCCATGTCTCATTCACCAGAATGGTGACACCCTCAGTGGTAACTTCTACGCCATCGGGGTTGCTTAGGTCTTGATACACGGCGTCTAGGGAACGTAGGCTAAAAGCAACGATGACGATCACAATGTTACTGGAACCTGGAGGAGAGTTGCGATGGGGAAGTCGCAGTTTAAGGTAACCATTTTTTGAGATGGCTGCATGTAAAAGTGCTGCGCTCACACAAAAGATCAGCAGAGCTCTCATCCTTCCTCTCTGAGTGTCCCTGAAAGGAAAAAGAAACACATAAAACAAGATGGGATACATTTTTGCTCTGCCGAAAATGAGTCATTTTTTCATACATGGGGAAGTGAACTCGAATTTGAGAGACCAGGAAGTTTAGCTTAATTTAGATGTGCCACTCAGATCAAAGATATCTGTTGTGGTTGAGATATGGGGGTGTCCTCCTAATCTCATAGTGGACAGAAAAGCACTCTGTTGGACTAATGTGTATAATGGAATGTTAACCTCTTAAGTAATTTGAGATGTATTAACTACGTCCCGCAGGACTTCAGTTCCTGCCCAGGAATGTAGATAATTGTCTATTGCGGTGAATGGCCACCACGCTCGTTCCAATGCACGTTCCCGCTGCCGCCCATTAGTGGGCAGAGCAATGAATGAAATGAAAGCCATTCATTGATCTAAGTCCCCATTTCAATGATAGCCGGCGCCAATGAGATGCCTACAGTTATTATAATAACAAAATGTACACATACGCTCATAACTTCCTGTTCGCATACTAACAGAACTTGCAGGAAGACTGCGTGGGGACATCTCGTGGCCAAATAGTAAAATTACACCTACTTACATTTTTTTTTAAATAATTACACATAAACATACTATTAAAATGAACCCCTTACCTCCCACACTCTACCATAGTTGCCCAATTAAAACATTTGCATAAAAAATGGCAATTAAAAAAAACATAAATAGTTACCTTAGGAACTGAACTTTTTTATTATGTATGTCAAGAGGGTATATTACTGCTATTTTTGAAAATATGGCTTTGATGGACGCAAAACTGAAAAAAAATGCACTTTTATTTTCAAATAAAATATTGGCGCCATACATTGTACTAGGGAAATATTTTAAACTTTGCAATAACCAGGACAAATGGGTAAATAAACTGTGTGGATTTTAATTATGATAGCATGTATTATTTTAAAATTACAATGGCTGAAAACAAAAATAATGTTTTTTTTTTCGTTTTTTTTTTATTATTTTTCCCATTAAAATGCATTTAGACTAAAATAATTAGGGATGGGACGACAAATCTCTCAAATCCACGAATCCCTCAAATCTTGGAAAAGATTCTGGATTTGTGTACTATGCCTGGCTGCCTATACTGGGAGTACCTATACCAGAAGCTACCTATACTGGGGGCAGCTATTCCAGGCCACCTGTACTTAGGGCACCTATCCAAATGGAGGGGGGGGGGGTGCATCCTCACAAGTTTGCCTCAGGCAGCAAAAAGAGTAAAAAGTCTAGAACCCGCCCTGGAGGCAGAGGACCAGCTTGACAGCCTGGCTACTGGTATTGTTTAAGTAAATATGGCAACCTCCACCTCCATATACCTCTCATTTTAGTTGTCCTCTAAAGTAAGGGTTATTTATTCTTTAATTTTGAGAGTAAAATTACTTTGCTCAGTTTGGATTACTTGGGCCCATATGCAATTTACTTTCTCTCCAGTGTTTTCTCCTAGGTGATATTTTCACCAGCAAGCAAAAAAAAATACTAAAAATAATTTTGATAGTACTTTTTCACCTACTTTTTGGTACTTTTTCCATTGCAAGGTGCTGAAAAGTTATTCTAAATTGAAGATGAAAAATTATCTCCTAGGAGAAAACCCAGGAGAAAAAGTTAATTGCATATGGGCCTGGGTTTCTTACATGGATCACACAATTCTTATGTACAGGAGTCGCGACATTCGGGGTTCAAAAGGTTTGAGATATTCGAGAACCTTTTCGGCATTGAAGAAATTGTGAATTTGTCCCATCTCTAAAAATAATTCTTAGCTAATTATATCTAAATTCCTTTCTGAAAGGCTCCAGCTGTAACATCCTATCGATAAGAGATCTAATCTCTGTATCTCTAATCTTGTAGATTTCAGGTCATGTGGTCATCGACCAGCAATAATCCCATGATGTGCCTCTCTCCTGCATTTCTTTTTGCCCATAATAATAATTTTCATTTTCATATTCCCTCCACTGCCCAAACTAATAGGATAGATACCAGTGGAAGGATTCTGATAAAATGGCGGGCAAATCTACACAAATGAAGACACATGGCAATCCAGCAACCCAGTAGAGAACTTCCCACCCGCGCCATCACATTGATATTTGGGTTGAAAAAAGACCTACGTCCATCAAGTTCAACCAGAAAAAGGTACAACACCAGCCTGCTCCCTCACGTATCCCTGTTAATCCAGAGGAAGGCGAAAAACCCTTACAAGGCATGGTCCAATTAGCGCGAAAGGGAATAAAAAATCCTTACCGACTCAGATGGTAAGCAGATAAAATCCCTGGATCAACACTACCGGGAATTAGCAGGGGCGGACTGACTATTAGGGCACTCTGGCATGGACCGAGGGCCCGTGGTCAGTAGGGGCCTGGTGCGATTGAGAGGAAGGGAGGGGGGCGCAGCAGCGGGGGAGTGGGCATAGTAGTTACAATCCATCTTCCGCCACCGATCCCCCCAGGCATCCACCGCGTTGGTAACAGCACCTCCCTGTGATAACGTGACCGCATGTCATCACAGGGTACGCTGTTACCAATGCGACAGACGCCAGGAGAGAAAGGAGATAGAGGCTGTGGGGAATCGGCGGTGTAAGGTGAGTTGTAACTACCTAACACCTAACACTAAGCTGCCCTCACCTGACACCTAACACTAAGCTGCCCTCACCTGACACCTAACACTAAGCTGCCCTCACCTGACACCTAACACTAACCTGCCCTCACCTGACACCTAACACTAACCTGCCCTAACCTGACACCTAACACTAACCTGCCCTCACCTGACACCTAACACTAACCTGCCCTCACCTGACACCTAACACTAACCTGCCCTCACCTGACACCTAACACTACCCACCATCACCTGACACCTAACACTACCCACCGTCACCTGACACCTAACACTAACCCACCCTCACCTGACACCTAACACTAACCCACCTCACCTGACACCTAACACTAACCTGCCCTCACCTGACACCTAACACTAACCCACCCTCACCTGACACCTAACACTAACCCACCCTCACCTGACACCTAACACTAACCCACCCTCACCTGACACCTAACACTAACCCGCCCTCACCTGACACCTAACACTAACCCACCCTCACCTGACACCTAACACTAACCCACCCTCACCTGACACCTAACACTAACCCGCCCTCACCTGACACCTAACACTAACCCACCCTCACCTGACACCTAACACTAACCCGCCCTCACCTGACACCTAACACTAACCTGCCCTCACCTGACACCTAACACTAACCTGCCATCACCTGACACCTAACACTAACCTGCCCTCACCTGACACCTAACACTAACCTGCCCTCACCTGACACCTAACACTAACCTGCCATCACCTGACACCTAACACTAACCTGCCCTCACCTGACACCTAACACTAACCTGCCCTCACCTGACACCTAACACTAAGCTGCCCTCACCTGACACCTAACACTAACCTGCCATCACCTGACACCTAACACTAACCTGCCCTCACCTGACACCTAACACTAACCTGCCCTCACCTGCCTAACACTAACTTGCCCTCACCTGACACCTAACACTAAGCTGTCCTCACCTGTCAACTAACACTAAGCTGCCCTCACCTGACACCTAACACTACCCACCATCATCTGACACCTAACACTAACCTGCCCTCACCTGACACCTAACACTAACCTGCCCTCACCTGACACCTAACACTAACCTGCCCTCACCTGACACCTAACACTAACCTTCCCTCACCTGCCTAACACTAACCTGCCCTCACCTGACACCTAACACTAACCTGCCCTCACCTGACACCTAACACTAACCTGCCCTCACCTGACACCTAACACTAAGCTGCCCTCACCTGACACCTAACACTAACCTGCCCTCACCTGACACCTAACACTAACCTACCCTCACCTGACACCTAACACTAAGCTGCCCTCACCTGACACCTAACACTAACCTGCCCTCACCTGACACCTAACACTACCCACCATCATCTGACACCTAACACTAACTTGTCCTCACCTGACACCTAACACTAACCTGCCCTCACCTGACACCTAACACTAACCTACCCTCACCTGACACCTAACACTAACCTGCACTCACCTAACACCTAACACTAATCTGCCCTCACCTGACACCTAACACTAACCTGCCCTCACCTGACACCTAACACTAACCTGCCCTCACCTGACACCTAACACTAACCTACCCTCACCTGATACCTAACACTAACCTTCCCTCACCTGCCTAACACTAACCTGCCCTCACCTGACACCTAACACTAACTTGCCCTCACCTGACACCTAACACTAACCTACCCTCACCTGACACCTAACACTAAGCTGCCCTCACCAGACACCTAAAACTAACCTGCCCTCACCTGACACCTAACACTACCCACCATCATCTGACACCTAACACTAACCTGCCCTCACCTGACACCTAACAGGTCACCATCATCTGACACCTAACACTAAGCTGCCCTCACCTAACACCTAACACTAAGCTGCCCTCACCTGACACCTAACACTAAGCTGCCCTCACCTGACACCTAACACTAACCTGTACTTACCTGCCTAACACTAACCTGCCCTCACCTGCCTAACACTAACCCGCCCTCACCTGACACCTAACACTAACCTGCCCTCACCTGACACCTAACACTAACCTGCCCTCACCTGACTCCTAACACTAACCTTCCCACACCTGACACCTAACACTAACCTGCCCTCACCTGACACCTAACACTAACCTGCCCTCACCTGACACCTAACACTAACCTGCCCTCACCTGACACCTAACACTAACCAGTACTTACCTGCCTAACACTAACCTGCCCTCACCTGACACCTAACACTAAACTACCCTCATCTGACACCAAACACTAACCTGCCCTCACCTGACACCTAACACTAATCAACTCAAAAATGGAAAACTTGGTGTCCATAACAAATATGCCAAAATCAATTGTAGCTGCACAGTGGTGTGAAAAACTATTTGCCCCCTTCCTGATTTCTTATTCTTTTGCAGGTTTGTCACACTTAAATGTTTCTGCTCATCAAAAACCGTTAACTATTAGTCAAAGATAACATAATTGAACACAAAATGCAGTTTTAAATGATGGTTTTTATTATTTAGTGAGAAAAAAAACTCAAAACCGACATGGCCCTGTGTGAAAAAGTGATTGCCCCCCTTGTTAAAAAATAACTTAACTGTCGTGTATCACACCTGAGTTCAATTTCTGTAGTCACCCCCAGGCCTGATTACTGCCACACCTGTTTCAATCAAGAAATCACTTAAATAGGAGCTATCTGACACAGAGAAGTAGACCAAAAGCACCTCAAAAGCTAGACATCATGCCAAGATCCAAAGAAATTCAGGAACAAATGAGAACAAAAGTACTGTAATTGAGATCTCTCAGTCTGGTAAAGGTTATAAAGTCATTTCTAAAGCTTTGGGACTCCAGCGAACCACAGTGAGAGCCATTATCCACAAATGGCAAAAACATGGAACAGTGATGAACCTTCCCAGGAGTGGCTGGCCGACCAAAATTACCCCAAGAGCGCAGAGAAAACTCATCCGAGAGGCCACAAAAGACCCCAGGACAACATCTAAAGAACTGCAGGCCTCACTTGCCTCAATTAAGGTCAGTGTTCACGACTCCACCATAAGAAAGAGACTGGGCAAAAACGGCCTGCATGGCAGATATCCAAGGCGCAAACCACTTTTAAGCAAAAAGAACATTAAGGCTCGTCTCAATTTTGCTAAAAAAACATCTCAATGATTGCCAAGACTTGTGGGAAAATACCTTGTGGACCGCCGAGACAAAAGTTGAACTTTTTGGAAGGTGCGTGTCCTGTTAAATCTGTCGTAGAAGTAACACAGCATTTCAGCAAAAGAACATCATACCAACAGTAAAATATGGTGGTGGTAGTGTGATGGTCTGGGGTTGTTTTGCTGCTTCAGGACCTGGAAGACTTGCTGTGATAGATGGAACCATGAATTCTACTGTCTACAAAAAAATCCTGAAGGAGAATGTCCGGCCATCTGTTCGTCAACTCAAGCTGAAGCGATCTTGGGTGCTGCAGCAGGACAATGACCCAAAAGACACCAGCAAATCCACCTCTGAATGGCTGAAGAAAAACAAAATGAAGACTTTGGAGTGGCCTAGTCAAAGCCCTGACCTGAATCCTATTGAGATGTCGTGGCATGACCTTAAAAAGCTAGTTCATGCTAGAAAACCCTCAAATAAAGCTGAATTACAACAATTCTGCAAAGATGAGTGGGCCAAAATTCCTCCAGAGCGCTGTAAAAGACTTGTTGCAAGTTATCGCGAACGCTTGATTGCAGTTATTGCTGCTAAGGGTGGCCCAACCAGTTATTAGGTTCAGGGGGCAATTTCTTTTTCACACAGGGCCATGTAGGTTTTGAGTTTTTTTTCTCACTAAATAATAAAAACCATCATTTAAAACTGCATTTTGTGTTCAATTATGTTATCTTTAACTAATGGTTAAAGGGAACCAGAGGCCCCAGAAAAAAGGTTTTATACATACCTGGGGCTTCCTCCAGCCCCATACGCACGGATCGCTCCCACGCCGCCGTCCTCAGCTTCCTGTATCCGGCGGTACCGGGTCCCGTAGTTTCGCCTAGTCGGCCAGTCGGCGGCAGGACGCGGCCAATTGTCCGCATCACAGGGGCTCCCGGCATACACTTACACGTGCAGCTGCATACTGAGCAGCCGCACGCGTAAGGGTATGAAGGGAGCCCCTGCTCATGCGGACAATTGGCCGCGTCCGCCGGAAGTGACGGGACCCAGTACCGCCGATACAGGAAGCGGAGGACGGCGGCGTGGGAGCGATCCGTGCGTATGGGGCTGGAAGAAGCCCCAGGTATGTATAATAGCTTTTTCTGTTTTTTTTTTTTTAGTTCCTCTCTGGTTCCCTTTAAGGGTTTTTGATGAGCAGAAACATTTAAGTGTGACAAACATGCAAAAGAATAAGAAATCAGGAAGGGGGCAAATAGTTTTTCACACCACTGTATATATAATTTGGTTTATATAACTTTTTATATGCAAACTCTCAACACTGGGAAAATATCATCGACTTCTGTGGATAAATATTTCCTTATGATGTAGCTCGCAAACACAGTCAGATCCTGCTCTGCCTTCACTTCCCAATGTGTGCCCGTCTTGTTTCTTCTTCTGCTGTGGTTCACACCTGTGTAAACTCGCCACCTGTCATACATAGTGTATTCCTGGGCTGCCAGCCAATGTCTATAGAAGCTCTTCACTCCCGCCACTGGACGCAGGTAGAATATCACGCTCTGCTGCCAGTGCTCCGCTCTATTGGGGGGAGATATGCTCATACAGGCGTCCGTGCAAAAAGGGCATTGGGGGAAAACCCTCCCTGTACCTATTCCTGACCCCTAGACCCCCCTGGTGGTGCCTAACCTGGCTAAGACCCCCCTGGTGGTGCCTAACCGTAAGACCCTCCTGGTGGTGCCTAACCCTAAGACCCAACTCCCCTGGTGGTGCCTAACCATAAGACTCCCTTGGTGGTGCCTAACCCTAAGACCCCCTGGTGGTGCCTAACCCTAAGACCCCCCTGGTGGTGCCTAACCCTAAGACCCCCCTGGTGGTGCCTAACCCTAAATCTCCCCTGGTGGTGCCTAACCCTAAATCTCCCCTGGTGGTGCCTAAAACTAAAACCCCCCGAGTGGTTCCTAACCTTAAATCCCCCCGGTGGTCCCTAACCCTAACCACCCTCCTGGTGGTGCCTAACCCTAAGACCCTACTGGTGGTGCCTAACCCTAAATCTCCCCTGGTGGTGCCTAACCCTAAAACCCCCCTAGTGGTGCCTAACTCTAAATCCCCCCTGGTGGTGCCTAACTCGAAAACCCTCTTATTGAATAGTGATCGCTTTATTGTGTGGATAATGTTTTACAAATAGTTACTGTAAAAAATATTACAATTTACTTACTGATCACTTTATTATGTGAATAATAATGTTTTGCAAACAGTAAGAGATAAAATTTTAAACAACGTTTTAGTTAAATACGATAAACATGTTTAGTGTTTTTATAAACCTTATTCGTCACGTGCACATTTTGTAAACTTAAATCATCACAAGCGCAGTTTGAAAACGTTAATAATCTCCGGGCTCCATTTGAAAATGTTAATAATCTCCGTGCGCCCTTTTTTCCTGTTCGGTGCCCATCAAACTATATTTATTATGGGAGTGAATGGCGGTGCCCTTTTTATCCACTTGCCTCATGCGCCCAAATTTCCTGTCACCCTCATACAGGCTACCTAATGTGCTGTAGTCTTGTTGGGATAAGGGGTTTGCTGGGGGTACAGCCAAAATTATAGACACGCCCCTACTTGCAAGCGACCAAACCACATATTTGAGGCACCGATCATGAATTCAGAAGTGTTTCGGGCAATATTATCTGCTCATATTCAGCTAAATGCTTCAGAATTCATTGGACGGCGCTTCATAGTGCAGATGGACAATGACCCAAAGCATACTGCAAAAGCAACCAAAGAGTTTTTGAAGGGAAAGAAGGGGAATGCTATGCAATGGCCAAGTCAATCACCTGACCTGAATCTGATGGAGCATGCATGTCACTTGCTGAAGACAAGACTGAAGGGAAAATGCCCCAGGAACAAGCAGGAACTGATGACAGTTGCAGCAGAGACTTGGCAGAGCATCGCCAGAGATGAAACCCAGCGTCTGGTGATGTCTTTGCATTCCAGACTTCAGGCTGTAACTGACTGCAAAGGATTCTCAACCAAGTATTAAAAAATGAAAGTTTGATTAATTACTATTATTCTGTCCCATTACTTTTGGTCCCTTAACAAGTGGGAGGTACATATGCAAACTGTTGTAATTCCTGCACTGTTCACCTGAGTTGGATGTAAATTCCCTCAAATGAAAGCTGACAGTCTGCAGTGAAAGCACATCGTGCTCGTTTCATTCCTAATCCATTGTGGTTGTGTATAGAGCCAAAAATGTTAGAATTGTGTCATAAATATGTCCCAATAATTATGGACGTGACTGTGTTTACATACATACAAGATGTGAATTTGTCCCAGAGTAAAATGCACCATTAATTACTTTTTTCTTTTGTAGTTGTTAAAGAACAAGCGACACCCATGCTAACCTATAGATAAAAAAACACATATATAAGTAGATAAATACTACCTCTACTTACATAACAGATGTGTTGTGCTGTCCACGTAATGATTCCTGTGAATTTTATAAAGGAAAAGCAGAAAATCCTATTCTAGGCAGTGGCCATCTTGCCAAGCTAATGCTGACATCATATCCTCCCTGACTCTTGTTTTCCCCCCTCCCTTCTCTTGCTCATTGTGTATTCATCAGCGGCCCTTCTCCCAGATTCTTCAGACACTCCCACTGAGGTGTATACTAACAACTGTACTGTCTTTTTTTTATTTACACATCCAATCACTGAGTCACCTCAGCCTTGCTTGTAAACACAAGTAATCAGAGGGTGTTTCTGATAAGCAGCTAGGCAGGGAAATACATGGAAGAGGAGGAATATATTATAGATAAAAAGAACTCCCAGCATTCATCTCTTTGGCACTGTTTGGCACTAGGGCCAGTGCTCCTAAAGTATGTGATAACTACAAACCATAACAGCAGAAAAGGTTTTGCAAGTTTTGAATGCAGGATTAGGATCTCTATCACTTAATACAGTCAGGCCAGTTGCTGTTGACATTTGATTTTTATGGTGACAATACCACTTTAAGGTAATAAAAATCTTTCAGCTCTGACCAGTTTTGGACTGGTCCATCTCCTCATGAGGGATTCTCAGGTTTTTATTTTCTGAAGCATTCACTGAATTGCAGTTGCTCAGTCCAACTACCAAAGCAGTGTGCAATAAGGAGGGAGGCTGGCATCTTTTCAGCGATTGCTTTTGTAAAGAATAAAGTATAGATTGAAAATCACCCAAGAGGAAATTGACTAGTCCAAACCCTGTCACTGTAAGTGACAGGGACATGGGGGAAAAAGTAATTTACAGTGCACTTTACTCTGGAAGAAATGTACATCCTAAATGTATGTGTTTACATGTATTTTACAATATTTGCAGGCCAAGCAGGAAGTGAGGGTTTCTAACCTTCCCCAGCCTGGCAAGCTAGGAAGGGTATGGCGAGTGGGTGGCAGGGAGCTTTTATAGTTACCTGTTCCGAACGCTGAACCGGCATCCTCTCCTCATCCACCTGTGACGATACATTCCCGACATCCTCTTCACACTACTATTACATGTGATGGGGGCTCAGAGGATAGTGTCAATTGTGCAGCACCACCCGGTGGTGGAAAAGGGGTGATGAAAGAGACTCTTCCATTACCCCTCTTCCACCACCAGGTGGCACTGCACTGCTGACACTATCTTCTGTTTTCAAGCCCACAAATCCAGCATTGGTACCTTGTAAGCATAGCTGACAAGTGTTTTAAGGATATGATGTTATGGTTGTGCTCTCGTTTGTATACCACCGTGGCCATATGTATACCAAGCCTGGCCAGCCGCTCAAAACCATTTGTGCATTGCTTTATCCTCCGCGCTCAAGCAGCTTTGTGCTACTGGGTATTCGCGGTGCGTTCTCACACATGTGCGGTACGTTTGCACTCATACAAGGTCAGGAGGAGTGTGACTGTGAAGAAGAAGAAGGTCCAGGTAAGCAGCAGAAGAGACGCGGAGGACATGGGAGGCCTCTCTGAACCCTCCAGTCTGCCTGGATTTTGATTACTCTCTGCCTGCTGCCTGTACCGACGTTTGCCTGGATTTTGACTACTCTCTGCTTGCCGCCTGCACCAACCTCTGCCTGGATTTTGACTACTCTCTGCTTGCCGCCTGTACCGACGTTTGCCTGGATTTTGACTACTCTCTGCTTGCCGCCTACGCCGACGTCTGCCTGGATTTTGATTACTCTCTGCCTGCCGCCTGCTCCGACCTCTGCCTGGATTTTGACTACTCTCTACCTGCCGCCTGCACCGACGTCTGCCTGGATTTTGATTACTCTCTGCCTGCCGCCTGCACCAACCTCTGCCTGGATTTTGATTACTCTCTGCCTGTCGCCTGTGCCGACGTCTGCCTGGATTTTGACTACTCTCTGCCTGCCTTATTTGTACAGTTTCACAATGTTTTAAGTTTATTCATGAATTTAATTAATTCAACACATTTGTGTTCTAGTCTTTTATTTATATGCAGAATGTCTACCAGGATTTTATTCTGGCATATTTTGGTGAGTTATGACTTAAAGGGACACTTAAGTAAAAAAAAAAAAAATGAGTTTTACTCACCTGGGGCTTCCAATAGCCCCCTGCAGCTGTCCGGTGCCCTCGCCGTCTCCCTCCGATCCTCCTGGCCCCGCCGGCAGCCACTTCCTGTTTCGGTGACAGGAGCTGACAGGCTGGGGACGCAAGTGATTCTTCGCGTTCCTGGCCACAATAGCGCCATCTATGCTGCTATAGCATATATATACCATATAGGAGCATAGAGGGTGCTAATGTGTCTGGGAACGCGAATAATCACTCGCGTCCCCAGCCTGTCAGCTCCTGTCACCGAAACAGGAAGTGGCTGCCGGCGGGGCCAGGAGGATCGGAGGGAGACGGCGAGGGCACCGGACAGCTGCAGGGGGCTATTGGAAGCCCTAGGTGAGTAAAACTCATTTTTTTGGTTTGACTTAAGTGTCCCTTTAAGAATTGGAAGCCTAGAATTCTTGAAAAACAATGTACCGCTTTTGACTAATAATTCCAGACAGAAATGCACCCCCAGGGAGGTTAAAGGCAGTGGAGTAGCTAAGAAGCTGTGGGCCCCAATGCAAGTTTTACATGGGGCCCCCCAAGCACTCTATACATAACAATTGATCTGGTTCACCAAAACCTGCCAATTGCAACTACAGTGTAAGGGCTGGAGCACCCTAGAGCGGTTCTGGAGCGTTTTTTAAAACGCTTGCAGGGGGAAAACCGCTTGGCTAATGAAAGTGACTGGGCTGGTGCACACCAGAGAGGCTCGTTTTTTCCACAAACGCAAACTCGGGGGCTGCAGCATTTTTAGATTTCTGAGGCATTTCTGTCTCAATATTAAAGTATAGGAACGTTCAAAACCGCTCTGAAAAATGCTAGATCAGAGCGGTTTTCCAGGCATTTTTGTTACAAAAGCTGTTCAGTAACAGCTTTACTGTAACAATATTTGAAATGTGCTACAAAAAAAAAGCTCTAAAAAACGCTAGGCATGATTAGAAAACCTCTCTAAACATGCCTAGAATTGCTCTGAAATCTGCTTCAAAAATTCGAGCGTTTTGCAGATCTGCTAGCGGTTTTTGGTGTGCACTGGGCCTCAGAGGTGTAAGAAGAGGATGGGGAACACAGCTTGTTAATGATTACCATTATTCAAAGTATCTATAGAAGTGATTATTATGAACAAAGGACCAATAGAGAGCTAATACTGTAGTTGAGCGAGGGTCCATGGGGTACCACTAGCCCAAGGGCCCCGATGCGGTCGCAACCTCTGCACCCCCTATTGATACGCCACTGCTTAAAGGGAACCTAAATTGAGAAGGATATGTATTTTTCCTTTCAGCTACAGCCTCTCCACAAGCATGCAGATCAGGTGCTTTGACTGAAGTCAGACTGGATTAGCTGCATGCTTGTTTCAGGTGTGTGATTCAGCCACTACTGCCAAATAGATGAGCAGGACTGCCAAGCAAATGGTATAGTTTAAAAGGAAACATCCATATGCCTCTCAGTTTAGGTTCCCTTTAAATATGGCAGCCTCCATATCCTTCACACTTCAGTTGTCCTTTAAATGATACTACTCTTATCATTGTGCTAATATTTTTGATGGGAGATTGGTATTACTGTTATGTCTCAATATCCATTTCCAGTGAAGTGGAACAATTACCTACTTTAGAAAAAGGACATAACTCTGGCTTAAGTGTACAGTAAACATGAAACAGAAGACTGAAAAGATTCTTATCTTTAACCGCTTAGATGGATTAATGCTCCATTTGAAATCTCTGCTGAATAGTCTGGCCCTCTTTGCAATGCGTAGACAATGGAGATGTTATGTGATATTATGTAAACTTATTTGGAACTCCGTTTTCTTATTTAAATGGATGGAGCAATATTCTGCACTCACATCCTCTGCACAGCATCCAGTCAGATTCCAGGATACTGTATTCACAGGCAGCTAAGACACGATTTTTGATTGGTTGATGTGGTCTACTGCATTTTACACATTGCAATGGGCACCATGTATTCCCTGACTTCAGTAAACACAGAAGTCTGACTAATTAAAGTTTTCAAGACAAGACAACTGCTCGGTGTGTGCTCAGTAGTAATGATCAAGGGCGTAACAATAGACCCTGCAAGGGATGCAGCCACAGGGGGGCCCAGAAGCCTCAGGGGGCCCCCTCCTGAGAGACTGACAACTAAGGACAAGGAGAGAAAAAAACTTTCTGCTCTCTGCACAATTGTTCTAATGACTGCATCTGCTCAGCCACTGATAAGGAATCATACAAAGTTTTGCAGACAAAGATTTGTAGACAGTCCCTGTTCAGCGTACAGCAGGCTCATGTGTACTGGACCCTGCCCCCAGCCTCTCTACCCCTCCCCAAGTGTTGTGTACTGTAGTGATGCTAGAGAAGTCTGAAGATCCAGTTCTGCTCCATCAGAGATGGACAGAGTGAGTGTAATAAGCTGAGGCTGGGAGCACACTCGTCTGTCAGTTTTCTGTACATGTTTTCTGCACAACATGTATGTCTGTATGTGTGAAAACTGTTATCACAGAAGCTAAAGTAATTGATAGAGAAAATGCCTGCAGTGCTTCACTGCTGTCTGTTCTTATCTGCATGGGGAAAACTCATTCAAGTGTGCACTAGGTAACTGAATAGCACTGTTTCTCAGGGGTGGGGGAGCGTTTGGAGGAAGGGGGTCCCATCCAAAGTTTTGCAGGGAGGCCCAGTGATTTCTAGTTACGCCCCTGGTAATGATAGTAACCTGCTATTACGTCAACAGTATATTTAATTATGATTTGCACATTCAACTGATTTTGTGTAATCCATTCGGAATTTTGTGCAATTTTTATGTAATTTTGTGCTGATGTTAGAGATCAACAGCAAAGCCCCCCCCCCCCCTTCCCCCCCATAAATGCTATTGTCACCAAAATTGCTACATATGCGCTAAGGAGGAAAAAAAATTTTTTTTCAAAAAGTCCTTGTAGTTTTTGAGAAAATCAATTTTTTTTAAAATATTTTATTGGTTTTCAAACACTTCAAACATATAAACACTTTCATATTGCAAAAGATAACTGGAACAACGTTTGTTTCCCCCACTTGAGAAAATCAATTTTAAAAATGCAACAGAAAAATGTTTTTTAAACTGAGAAAAATAACAGCTTAAAAAACATTCTACCCTTGCAATTATCTCAAAAACTACAAGGTCTTTTTGAAAAATTCTTTACATGTACCCACTATACTACTTTAAAGGATACCCGAGGTGACATGTGACATGATGAGATAGACATCTCTGCCTGAAAGAGTTAAACATCAGGTATGTAAGTGGCAGTCCCTGTCTGAGTCAGGACTGGGTCAGACTACAGTGTGACCCTCACTAATAAGAAATTACAACTATAAAACAATTTTACTAGCAGAAAATGGCTTCTGGGAGCAGGAAACAGATAAAAAGGGTCAAAAGTTCATAGATTTTAGCTCTAGCATACGTCAATGAATGTGTCATTGAGCAAAAACAATAAAACAGTAAAAACTTAAAAAGTAGATTTAAATATACAATAAAACAGTGGAATATCTTAAAAAGTCATTTTTAGTAAAAGGGGGATAGATACAATTGTTTATTTCATTCGTTTATTTTCACCTCGGGTGTCCTTTAACATATGTAGCAATTGTGGCGGTAATATGTATGGGGGCTTTGCTATTAACCTCTAAAGTCGGCACAAAATGATGTGAAAATTACACAGAAATTACGCAAAATTCTGAATGATTACAATTACAGATTCAACTAATTACAATTTTTCCTGAAATTTCACATTCGTAATTGAGAATTTTGACACGTCCATGCGAAATTTGTTATTGTTCATCATTCCCAGAAGCACTAGGGACCTTGTAAAAGCCCTGGAGTTCCATGGGGGTCCAAGGGACAGGATGAGAGGGGAGTTTACACCAATACAAACATAGCCTGTTTAGAAGAACTCATTGATATTCGGCCAGTTCAATCATAATGATCAAATCTGGCAGATATTGGTGCCATAACATGGGATTTCCAGCTGAAATTACATAGTTACATAGATACATAGTTATTTTGGTTGAAAAAAGACATACGTCCATCGAGTTCAACCAGTACAAAGTACAACTCCAGCCTGCTCCCTCCCATATCCCTGTTGATCCAGAGGAAGGCGAAAAAACCCTTACAAGGCATGGTCCAATTAGCCCCTAAAGGGAAAAAAATTCCTTCCTGACTCCAGATGGCAATCAGATAAAATCAGATAAAATCCCTGGATCAACATCATTGGGCATTACCTAGTAATTGTAGCCATGGATGTCTTTCAACGCAAGGAAAGCATCTAAGCCCCCTTTAAATGCAGGTATAGAGTTTGCCATAACGACTTCCTGTGGCAATGAAAATTGGTCACAGGAATTCAAGTACGCTCAAGCACTCTAGAAAATCTTGGTTGCACGGACTCGACTGGGTTTGCAGCGGTGGCGCCCGTAGGTTTTGAACCCCTGAGGATTGAACAAATCAATTATTGATTGTAAAGTCAAAAAGTAACCTCTGCGTTATTGGCTGACCTAAGCCAATTAGCTCAGCCAATAACTTAATGGTTAATTGACTTTACAATCAATAATGGTTTTGCAGCGGTATCAGTGTTCGATAGTGATGCTCGTAACCAGCTAGTTACGATTACGCAAAATTTTGCGTACATTTTCTCAATTACGCCTAAACATAATTACAATTTGAAAATTCAATTGGTTTCACAGTCAGTCATAATTTTCCAAAAAGAACTTGTAGTTTTTGTGAAAATTGATTTTAAAAATGCAAAGAAAAAATAGTTTTTAAAACTGAAAAAATGACACTTAAAAACCATTTTCTTTGCATTTTTAAAATTGATTTTCTCAAAAACTACAAGGTCTTTTTGAAAAATTATTTTTTTCTCTTGTACCCACTATTCTCCTTAACATATGTTGCAATTTTGGTAGTAATAGCATGTATGCGGGCTTTGCTATTAACCACCAAAGTCGGCACAAAATTTTGTGGAATTGCGCGAAAATTACGCAAAAAATTACGAGAAATTATGAATTATCGCTATTACATACAAAATTAATTGATTTTCTCTGAAATTTTGCATTCTGATCACGAAGCATAATTGCGAATTTCGATGCAAAACTTTGCATATGCGAAATTTCAGCCCACCACTGGTATTCGATTTCCCAATGACCAACCGGACCCGTGGGCGGCTAGTCTCTCCTTTGTAAAATATGTATCCTCTGGGTGGTGGGAAGGGGGGGCACTAAGGCAATTTCCAACACATTTCACACTGAAATCTGTCTGCTGTGTGTAGGCAGATTCAATCACAGAGGGATCTATCTGATGGTTGATCTGGTAGCGGATCACGAGGTGTATGGGTACTTCACCTCCTTTGCAAGCTATCCAAAACTAAAATAATTTTTTTAAGATATTGCGCTGTCTGTCCATTCCTTTCCTTAAAGTGGGATTGTCACCATAAAAATCTAATTTCAACAGCAACTGGTCTGAGTGTATTCAGTGATAAAGATTCTAATCCTGCATTCAAAATTGTTTAAACATTTTTCTGCTGCTATGGTTTGGAGTTATCACATACTTTAGGAGCACTGGCCCTTTAACAGCCATTGACATTCAGTTGCATGCTGGAGGTTCTTTTTATCTATAATATATTCCTCCTTTTCCCTTTATTTCCCTGCCTAGATGCTTAGTTGAAACATGATCCTCTGCTCACTTGTGTTTACAAACAAGGCTGAGGTGACTCAGCGATTGGAGGAGAAAAGAACAAAAAGTTAAGGGAAGAAATGAAATCAGTATTTAGACTCAAACTGTGGGCAAAAGACATGCTTCCCACCAGGAACAGAATTATTTTCATTTACTATATAGCATTCCCTGAAATCAAAACGCGGACAGTATAATACATGTGTTATGTAAGTAGATCAAGCATTTATCTACTTATATGTGTTTTTTTCCCTGGCAGGGTATGGCTAATCCTACTGCTTTAAAAAAAGCCCGGTGGACAGTAGAAAAGAGTATATTTCGTCTAAATGTTATTTTTTTCATTCAACAGGAAGGGGAATTAGCAGGTAGTGAATCTGGACAGAGCTCAGCAGGTTTGGGAGCTATTGATTAATCAAAAAAAAATGAGGCGAAAATAAACTTACTAGATAATGAATTGTATGTGTTGTACAGCTAAGAAATAGAACATTACTCGCAAAGAAAAGAGTCTTATATTGTTTTCCAATACAGGAAGCGTTAAAAAAAAAACTTCAGTTATCTATGCAAAAGAGCTTCTCGGAGCTATTAGATCCAACTTGGTTGAAAACAGTCCTGTTTTCTGAAGCACTTAAAGGGAACCAGAGAGGAAGCACCCTTGTGTATTTTACCATATATATCAGTAAGGACATTAGAGAAATCACTTACCATGCTCTCTGTTTCATCCGCACTGCTAAAAGTGTCTGTTATCAGCAGTCATAAGAATCCCAGACTGAGCATTCAATCTGGCTTTGCAGGGAATAATTATAGCTGAGTCATTATAGCAGAGGCACAAGGGGGCAGACTTGGACTTGAAAAGACACCAGAGAAGACAGACTCAGCTATAATCTTTCCATAGCAAAGCTAGACTGAGTGCTCAGTCGGGGATTCTTATCAGAGGTGATAACAGTCAGATTAAACAGAGAACAATGGAACAAAGAGCAGATTAGGTGTTTACTGTCATTTTCCCACTGATTTATAAGGTAAAATACATGCGGGTGCTTCATCTCTGGTTCTCTTTAAAAAGCCGTGAAACAGTGAGAGACAGCTTGATATAAGGTTTTACTGCAGAAAAGTTTAAAAGGTCGTTATTTCTTCTTTGTTTTATATCTTAAAAGACAGAGGCCCATATGCACTTAACTTTTTCTCCTGAGTTATCTCTTAGGGGATAATTTTCGTATTCTCTTTAAAAAAAAACTTTTTTAGCATTTCACAGCTGCAAAAGTTCCCAAGAGTTGGTGAAAAAGTACTATTAACATTTTTTTTGAGTATTTTCTTGCTTGTTGGTGGTTTAAAAGGCATTTTATAATAAGGTATGAAAAATTCACCTAGGAGAAAACTCAGGAAAAAATGTGAATTGCATATGGGCCCGAGTCTGGTTTTAAAACTGCAAATGTGACAGAATGATTAAAAAAAATCATAAGTGTTTTTTTTGTTTTTGTTTTTTGTTGTTTTTTGTTTTGCTTCAGGTTTGGTTTAAGAGCTTGATTACTTCAGTGAAAAAATATATTTTACATACAAGCAGTTCAATTTCTTCCTTCGTTGCCAAAAGGACTTTTTAGATTCTAATTTCTCTGAGAAAATAAACCCAACTATGCTGCCCATTTAAACAAAAAAGCTCAAACAAAAATCAATAATTTTGATGGAAAAAAAAAACATTGGCAATTGCATTTGGAAAGCCTATTAATGATAAAGTTTGAAACAGTAGACAAGACAAATAACATTTATATTGCGCTGTTCTCCTGCTGGACTCCAAGTGCCAGAGCTGCAGCCACTGCAGCATGCTAAGTAGCCACTGGGCAGTAGCAGCATTAGGGAGTCTAGCCCAAGGGCTCCTTACTGAATAGTTGCTGACAAGGAGAGCCGAGATTCAAACCCATATATTGGTAGGTGAACAGAGGCGCCAGAAGGATAAAAGTACATAACATTTTTAAAAAATTGCTGGGAGGAAGTGGTGGACTCGCCTCCGTTAAAGCAGACACCAAGGACTGTAAATGTATAGATATACACATTTATTGAAAATACCCCAAAGATGCAACGCGTTTCGCGGGCACAGCCCACTTCTTCAAGCAATAAGCAGGGGATAAACAACAGCAATTCAGTTATAGCAAGCAGAGCACCTCTGTGTTTTGGGGTATTTTCAATAAATGTGTATATCTATACATTTACAGTCCTTGGTGTCTGCTTTAACGGAGGCAAGTCCACCACTTCCTCCCAACAATTTTTTAAAAATTTTATGTACTTTTATCCTTCTGGCGCCTCTGTTCACCTACCAATATATTTGAGTCCACCCCAGGTGGAGGGGTGATCTACCCCCTTTCTTCCTATCTACAGAGAGCGACTTCTTAATCCTGAGTGAGGACAGGTCTAATCTCCTCACCTGCCCAATGAGTGGTTACCTAGATGGTGACCCGTGTTTGTGAGTATTACCATCTCACTGTTTCATTTATCCAATCAATTTTGACATATTACACCATATTGGGCTCTCGATTTCTCTTCAACTTGAGATTCAAACCCAGATCTCTTATGTCAGAAGCAGAGCCTTTAACCATTACACTATTCAGCCAATGCATAGACAAGCATTTATCAATAACGTTGATCAATATTAAATGGAAGATAGATGGAGGAGTTAAAAAGAAAAAAGTTAGAAACCAGAGTTTTTTAAAGAAAAGCTCAGCAGCGTACTAATTATTAAATTAAAAAAACAATTCCTATTTCTAAACAGGAGTGCTATCGCTAATGCAATATATCGTAGAGGAATTGAGAACCAACCGTTTGTATCTTCTGTGCTGGATATAATAATTGAATGCAGAGCATCTCGCCTTATAAAGACCTCTTGTTTTGACTAGCAATGCATTATGGGCGATATTTCAAATATTATAATTTGGCAGGTATGATAATTCTTGGGAATTAAACAAGGACAAACACTTTTCCCTCCCTAGAAGTCAACAAAGTGAAGAAAGATAAGTACACAATGAGAAGGAAATGTTCGGATAAACAAAGGTGTGAGTAAGCTGGCTAAGGAGGGAGACGGTAAACCGAAAATAGGGGGGGGGGGGGGGGGCTCACAATAATACAAGAAACACCTATCATTATAGCAGAGGTCAGAGCTTAGTCAAGTTCTTCAACTTCTCTGACTGTCAATGAAACTTTAAAGGGAACCTTAACTGAACGGGGGGTAAAGAGTTTCAATTACCTGGGGCTATTACCAGCCCCCTGCAGCAGTCCTGTGCCCTCGGAGCCGCTCTGGATCCTCCGGTCCCCCGCTGTCACTTAGTTTTGTTTTTGACGACTCACCAGTCGGCCGGCCGCCATGCGTATTATTGGACGCATTCCCTACTGCAATTAGCGCTGTTGCGGATGCACAAAAATACGCGTTGCCGCATTCCGCACGAGCAGATACGTGGCAACGCATATCTTTGTACGCGTTGCTGTCCGCAACAGCGCTAATTGCAGTAGGGAATGAAGTGTGCAGAAAATCTATTTAGGTGCTGCACACTGAGCTGGTGGTCATTTCAGATGCAGCCTTAGTGGTATGCGCTGGCGTTCTCCTCGCAGTAGGGAATGCGTCCAATAATACGCATGGCGGCCGGCCTACTGGTGAGTCGTCAAAAACGAAACTAAGTGACAGCGGGGGACCGGGGGATTCCAGAGCGGCTCCGAGGGCACAGGACTGCTGCAGGGGGCTGGTAATAGCCCCAGGTAAGTGAAACCCTTTACCCCCCGTTCAGTCAAGGTTCCCTTCAACCTATTTTGGTTCCTGGACGTAGAAACTACGTCCAGGAACCATGCGCGCTACCGCGCGCCCCCGCGTCCGATCGCGCGCGTGCACGCGCACTTCCGGCCGCGGATTCGGTAGCCAGGGAATCAATGTATCGGGCTATGGTGCCCGATCACTGATTCCTCTCCCCCGCTGAAAAAGCGACAGCTTCTCTCGGAAGCTGCGCCTTTTCTGGCCGTTCCCTCCCCGATGCGCCACTCTAAGCGTGTGTTACGCTTAGAGTGATGTCATGTAAACAAACTCATGGCCGCCATCTTGTGGCCAAAAAGTAATACTACAACTGAAAATAAAAATAAATTAAAATGAACACACATTTACATTATAAATCTATTGTTTACCCCCCACCCTCCCAAAACTACCCAAATAAAATGTTTACTATAAAAAAAAAAACATACAATAAAAAAAAAAAAAACATGTAAATATTTACCTAAGGGTCTAAACTTTTTAAATATCAATGTAAAGATGAAATATTTCTATATTTTTTTTATTTTAAACTTGTTAATAGTGATAGATGCAAAATGGAAAAAATGGACATTTATTTCCAAATAAAATATTGTCGCCATACATTGTGATAGGGACATAATTTTAACGGTGTAATAACCGGGACATATGGGCAAATACAATACGTGAGTTTTAATTATGGAGGCATGTATTATTTTAAAACTATAATGGCTTAAAACTGAGAAATAATGAATTTTTCCATTTTTTTCTTATTCTTCCTGTTAAAATGCGTTTACAGTAAAGTGGCTCTTAGCAAAATGTACCCCCCAAAGAAAGCCTAATTGGTGGCGGAAAAAACAAGATATAGATCAGTTCATTGTGATAAGTAGTGATAAAGTTATAGGCTAATGAATGGGAGGTGAACATTTCTCACGTGAAAACCGCGGAACCTGAATGGGTTAAGGATCAGTGTAAAGTAAAAAAAAAAAAAGTGTAACTTGCCTGGGACTTCTACCGGCCCCATGCAGATCTCCTGTGCCCGAGCCAGGACAAAACGATCCTCCGATTCCCTCCCCCCCCCCAGCTCACTTCTGTTTATTGCAACTTTAATGTCGCGGGCCACTGCGCCTGTGTGTCCCTGGCTGCGCATGTCCTCGCTCTCATGTTGCTGGGTAGCATCTGGTGCAGGCGCAGTGCGCACAGGGAAGCTGCAGGGGGCCAGTAGAAGCCCCAGGTAAGTTAAACTCTTTTTTTATACACCTTACAGTGGTCCTTTAATGTGCTCAAAACAATTCATCTTTTGATGTTTTTCTTCATTTTGAAGACACAGGATCAGCAGGAGCGTCAGGCAACTGGTATTATTTTAAAAGGAAAAATCCATATCCTTCTCAGTTTAGGTTCCCTTTAAGTCTGCGGGATTTAATCACCAATACTTTTTCATTGGAAATTTTCTCAAGAACTATAAGGTCTTTTTGAAAAAAAAATGTAAGTTGTAGCCCCTGGTCACCTTTATAATCCATGCAATTTTGAGGACTGTAGCATGTATGAGGGCTAATCCATGATCACAGCCATGATTCCAGATATTAGAGGCAATCACAGAAAAAAATCAGAGTCGAATTCGTAAGTCAGTTTCAAATCCGGAAAAAAAATCACAACTGTTTTTAAAATCACGGCCGAATAAGTCGAATCCGTGATCAGGGGTATCCAAGCATCCAAAAGACTCTGAAGCGAGTCTAAATTCACTTTTTTAACTTGTAGCCAGAAGCAGAACTATAAGCCCTGCTAAACTGCCGCTCTCCTGCGGCAAAACGAGAGGTTTATACCCCCCAAATCCCCCCTGCAAAATCCACGACATTCATGGTCGTGGATTTTGCTGCCCCGGGAGGCAGAGCTTTCAGCTGCAGTCGTGGATTTTGTTGCCCCAGGAGGCAGAGCTTTCAGCTGCAGCTCTGCCTCCATGCGCGCAAACAATAGCGGCTGAGTAGGGAGAAAAAATGGCGCAAGGCTCACCAAGATAAAGCTGTAGACAGGCTCAGGGATGGCTGCAACGCTGCTGCCCACGCCATCCGACTAGTTCCGCCGAAGCTGCAAAGGGACCAGCTTCGGCGGAACTAGACGGATGGCGTGGGCAGCCTGTCTACAGCTTTATCTTGGTGAGCCTTGCGCCATTTTTTCTCCCTACTCAGCTGCTATTGTTGTTTTACTCACTCACCTCAATTGTGAGCCTTGCGCCTTCCTTTACTATCTTGCTGCTATTCTCACCTATCTACTTCACTACATCTTATATATACCTCACTAAGTATTTTCCATCTACCTCATTGTTTACTTGATCTACCTCACGACTTTTTGTCTAACATATTATTGAGCACAGGTTTAAATGTGATAAATTTATTGAGCACTAGCACTTTATTAGCTGCAAATTTTGGGAGTCGCAATAAGATTATTTCAGGATTGTCCTGTGCATGCCTCTCCTGTGGATTACCTCTGCGGCACAGTGTCATTATATTATTATATTAATTATTTATTTGTGACACTGTCAATAATTCTTTGACCACAGGGACTTCCAGGTGAGACATAGACTTTCCTCATATTATTACTAGCACAAGGCTCTGAAGACATATCTGTTACATTAGGGGCCTATGGCCCAGGCATGGCTGCATTGTTTTTAATTGTTTTTATCTTTGTGGTTGGCATAGGTAATTCATAAAGATTTTTGCATTTATTTTTGCTTCCTGATTCAATAATTTTTGCTCTCTAGTGATATTTATACACATGTAAGGGGGATCTAGAAATGTCTTGTTTTGTTTCAGTAAAAAAAAATAGCAAAAACACCTCTAGTGTGTTTAGTATGTTTTTGTTTTGTTTTGTGTTTTTTTTTTTTCATGGAGGCTCCTTTTTTAAACAACTACAAAAATATTAATGGTTTTAAAAATGTCAAGTTCTCTAACCCACAAGTACAATAATCCAGTGTGTTTAAATAGACACCATTTTTTCAGACACATGGATAATTTACTGTACACGTGACAGAAACATCAATCAAAAATTAGCCCAAGGCTCAACATTTAAAATGACTCAGACCATGTCATCAGGACCAGTGCCACCAATGCGAACCAGGTTTCTCTACACCCCTGGCGCTAAAGTTAAGCTTCTATGTTCCTGGAGATAGCACTGCTCATTGCACACCAGGATGTAAGAATGGTGCACGGAGCTCTGCAGCCTCTCTTATCTCGCCCCAAGTCCTGCCTCCCTGTGCCTTTCTACCCTTTCGCTTTTTCGGCGCCCTGGGCCATGGCCTTTGTGGCCTTGCCAGAAATCCGGCCCTAATCAGGTCCCATCCCCTCTTGGCGTATAGAGGGGGAAGGAATGGAAGCAGTATCAGACTTTGCGTTCTTGGGCTCAAAGATCACTGCAGGCGGATAATACAGCCATGAATTTAAGGGACCACGATCGCAAAATTTCTAAAAAATAAAACTAAAAAAGCTTTATACTGGAAAGAATGCTAGTAGAAGGGTTAGTGAAGGGTTAAGAATTAGTTGAAAAATAAATCACCCTGCTGTTTACACATTCACAGTAGTGTGAATGTGAGAGCTCTTCCAAGGGACAGCTCCTACCTGCTCTGGCTAAGATCACAAAATGAGACAGTTTTACTGCTTGAAAAGCTGTTAGCAGCCCACAGTACAGTCTAATAACCTAGCCAGGCAGATAGGAGCTGTCCGTTGCAAGAGCTGTCACATTCACGCTGCCTTAATGTGTGAACTGCAGGGTGATTTATTTTTTTAACTAATTCTTAACCCTTCACTATCCCTTCTAATCCATTCTACTAGCATTCTTTCCAGATTAAATCTTTTTTAGTTTTATTTTTTAGAAATTCCCAGACAGCGGTCATTTAACCACTTGAGGACCGCAGTGTTAAACCCCCCCTAAAGACCAGGCCATGTTTTGATAAATTGGCCACTGCAGCTTTAAGGCCAAGCTGCAGGGCTGCACAACTCAGCACACAAGTGATTCCCCCCCACCAATAGAGCTTTCTGTTGGTGGGGTCTGATCGCCCCCCAAATGTTTATTTATTTATTTTTTTACAAATATTTATGTTTTTTTTTAATTAAATAAATGTTTTTTTTTTTTTTTATTCCCCCCCTCCCTCCTTCCCAGAGCCAGCCAATCATAGTGATTGGCTGTCATAGGCTCCATGACAGTGGATAGCTGTCTTGCCACCCAGGGGCAGTCTCCACTCCCAGTACAACGCTGCCCGTAGATCGCAGCATTGTACTATGTTTATAGATGCCGGTTTCGCCGTCTAACAGTCTCCTAGCGGCGATCGCCTTCCAAGCAGGAGATGCACGCACAGCGCGTGCGCGATCTCCTGCAAAATGAAGCTGTAACGAAAAATCCGCAACGCCGGATGGATTGCGGAAATATGGTCGCATCCAATCCGGCAAGCGGACTTTCCAACGCGGGATGCGGAAATTCGGCCGCATCCGCTGCGCAAACCCGTCCGAGCACTCTGCTTCAAACTCACCAGCATGCTGCTCACCAGGGCTCTGCCATCTTGCCTCTAGGGTGCGAGTGCGCACGACAGACACGCCTTTATACTCTTAGAAAGCGTGTCAGCTTAACTTGAGGTCAGCTGACATTTTAGCCTGCTCTGATTGGTTGCTGCCTGGGGTGGAGACTTCTCTCCCAGGCAGTATATAAGGAAGTGCTTTTCAGTCACACTTCGTCTGTGTTTGTGATACCCTGTGTCAGCACTCAGACCTAGTCAGCCTTGTCTCTGATATTGTGTTATATATTGGTTTATCGCCAATATATACACATATTATACTGTTTGATTTATCGTGTATGATTCTGTGCCTGTCTTGACTATTCTTCTGCTTCCTGATTCTGTACTTCGCCAGCCCGTACCGTTATCGACTATTGGCTTGATTTCCGACTATTCTCTTGTCTCACGTTTCTGTACTGCTGCCGCCTGATCTGTTGCCGAACCTCATTTTGTCTGACCTTTCTCCCTTCAGTGGAACGTCTCCCACTGTAGAGTTCTATCAGAGGCTTGCCTCTTTGAGACGACCGCCACTAGCAAACCCTTGCTGCTAGAGATGTTGATAAAAAGCAACCTTATCTACTCAGAAGCACCGGAGGAAACAGAATTGATTTCAGAAACAAAGCGTTGTTTATTACACACGTGCGGCTTCTCTCTGGATTACCCGAGTCTATGATAAGCACAGCTCAACCCGAAAGAGAAGTAAGTTTCCCGTGCATCCCACCCCCCTTATAGTTCTTGGTGATGTCAGGTCATAGGCGGTGTCATCAGTGGAAGTTAGTATCTGACCAGTAGAAGTTCAGAGTGAAGTGTTTTCTCCATATATGTCTTTACTGCAACCAAGGCTCCCTGGTAGTTCCTTATTCTGTGTAAGTTCTCTTGTTCAGACATAGAGTGGGCCTCATCCGCCAGACGTGCTCATTTCCTGAGGAGAGTAAAAATATCCACGGCAGTTTGCTGTTCTATGCAAACACATATGTCAACTTAGTTCCCTGTTTCTACTTCCACTGACAACCAACTAACTGTTGGTTATAGTAGATGTAGTTAATCCAATCAACATTTTTGTTAATCGTGATCATAGGGATCAGTGATTCAAACCCAGCAGCGACCTGATCTCTGGCTTTAAATTCATCAGGTACTCCCCTCGGCACGCCTATAGCGTCACGGTATACATGGGGGTCCAGGCTGCCTTTAAGTTCTCTTTTGACTCTACCCATGTTGTGCACTTCCTCTGCTGCATCACCTTCCTTAAAGATATGCAGAGGCATTAGGACTTTAGCGAGTGCACATTGCCCCTTCCATCTGCTGGGCAATTTTGGTCTCAGGTTTAGGTCCCCACACAACCAATAAATATCCCCTATGGCTTGGGTTTTCTATATTTAAGGTTAAGCGCATAGTGCTTCCTGTTTGCCCATAGTTAGTACAGGTCCCTGTCTTTATCAGGGTCATTCTGTCGCGGAGAGTTTTACCATTTTTGTCCTTTCGAGTCATTGCTGTGTCAGGTTTGTAACCCCAGTCGTCTCCAGTGTTCCAGGCTGCTGCTCCCCAATTCCCACACTCTGATCCCCAGTAGTCATCTGTCACACACACATAAATATGTCCACGAGTGTACATGGTGCATTGCCAGGGGACTGGTGGGCAGGACACCATATTGCAATAGTCAAAGGTGTATGTTGCTACATGGATGCTTGAGGAATTATACCAGAACACTGGCTGGGTGCCTTCCTTTGTAATATCCACTTGTCCCTGATCTCTCTTAGTTTTTGTAGCAATCACTAAGCTGCGTTTTTGCCTGGAATGTGGTTGCTGCCAATCGGTCCTGTCTGACATAGGTGAGAGAACTACCTCAGTGAACGGCTGTTCATGTTCATGTAGCGCCCATGTCCAAATTCCAAGCATCATAATTACTGACAGGGCTGAGACAATTATGTATGCTTTCCCTTCTGGGGTTCTGTGGAAGCCTACGTCCATGAGTCCCAGTCTCCGAGGAGTGAGGATTCTAGTGACTGGTTGATCTGCATCTGGGTTGGGCTCTAGGGTCTCTGTAGAGGGCACCATCTCTCCCTGTTCTATCTCCTCAGTCATCCCGCTCAGGGCTTGTACCCGCTATGAATAGAGGAAGATCTCTAACGTTTTCCTCCACCCGCTGTGACTGTGATCTTGACTGGAGCTCAAGCAAATGTTCCTGTCACTCCAGAGCCCCAGGAGCCACCACCTCCCCTCGCAGGATGCTACCTATTCTGTCCCTTTCTCTGGAACAGGTGCCCTCTTACAATGTGTCAGGTGAACCCAAGAGTTCCTTTCCGCCACTCTGACTGCTGTAGGGGTAGCAATCAAAACCTGGTAAGGTCCCTCCCACCTGGGGGTTCCCTGGTGATCGTGTATACCCTGCCAAACAGAATTTCATAGGGTGACAATTTGCCCTTCTTTGGGGTAATTCTCATACTTAACAACACCAATGGCAGACACCACATCCAGCTTTTCCCTGTTTCTGTCATTGCTTTACTAAGCTTATTTTTAATTGTGCCATTAGCTCTTTCCACAGCCCCAGCTGATTGGGGGTGGTAGGCACAATGGTTCCTTACATCAATGTGCAGTGTGCTTGTCAGCTGTTTGATGATCTCATTTACAAAATGACTACCATTGTCACTGATCATTTTTTCTGGTATTCCCCATCTGGGTATGATTTCTCTAGTTAATGCTTTTGCTACCGTGAGTGCATCTGCTTTTGCTGTGGGGAAAACCTCTACCCACCCTGAGTATATGTCCAGTATTACCAGGGCATATTTCTTTCCTTCCGAGGGGTTCAATTCAATGTAGTCCAGCGCTACTGTGTGGAATGGGTAGGCTGGTGTAGGTGTAGTGCCTATGGGTGGTTTTAGCCCCTTTGCTGGATTATGCTGTGCACAGATAGTGCATTGTGACACAAATTTCTGAAAAAATGTGCTGATGCCAGGGCAGTGGAAATGGGCGGTAGCAGTAGCTGTCATTCCTCCTGTTGACACATGGGTAACACCATGTGTCATTAAGGCAAGCAGTCTGAATAAGACCCTGGGGAGACAGACCTTGTTGTTTACAGCATATAGACCTTGTGCATTGAGAGTGGCTGAAGTTTTGAGCCAGGAAGTCAGCTCTGACTTTGGGACATTTTGCTGGAATTCTGTTAATATTTCAATAGAAATGGAGGTGAGTGAGGACTGTGAGGTAGCTAGTGTTGGGGTGTCCTCGCTCACAGCTGCTTTCTTAGCTTCAGAATCAGCAAAGTTGTTGCCTCTGGTGACGGGGGTGTCATCATTTTTGTGAGCTGCGCACTTGACTATAGCAAGTTTCTTTGGCAGCTGGACACTCTGTAGGAGCTGTTCCAATAGAGACTTATGGCGGACAGGTTTACCTGCCGCGGTAATCATGCCTCTGTTACGCCATTGTGCAGCAAAAGTATGCACTGTAGAGAAAGCATACTGGCTGTCTGTATAGATAGTGACAGCCTGATCTTTGTACAGGGTGCAGGCACGGGTGAGAGCATGAAGCTCGGCAGCTTGGGCTGAATAACTAATGGGCAGTTTACCAGACTCTCTTACTTCATCCAGAGTCACTACTGCATAGCCCACTCTATTAGTACCTACTAGATCTTTGGAGGCTGAGCCGTCCACAAAGACTAGTGCACCCTCTGTCAAGGGTTCAGACTGAAGGTCTGGTCTGGGTAGAAACTCTCTGCGAGAGCCTTGCAAACAGTCATGGTGGTCCTCAGCATCAGTCGAGTTATCTGATGTGGGAAAAAGTGTGGCTGGGTTCAGAGTTGTACAGCGCTGCACCTTTAGGTGAGGCTGGCCCAGCAGGGTGGCAGCACAGTAGAGATGGCGTGCAGGAGTAAGCAGTGTCATTTTATCCTGCAGCAAGAGGGCATGAACAGCATGTGGAACCAGCACTTCTAAGGGATGGTACAGCACAAGAGAGGCAGTGATCTCAACAGCTGTAGCTGCAGCAATGACAGCCTGAACACAGGATGGTAAAGCACAGGCTACAGCATCAAGTGGGCGTGAGTAAAAGCCCAAAGGTCTTTGTTTGTCTCCCCACCTTTGTGTCATTACAGCTGTCATGCATTTGTCTCTGCAATCAACGTTCAAATGAAATGCCTTAGTATAGTCAGGAAAGGCGAGTACAAGGGGATCCTTAAGTGTTTGCTGACAATGTTTGAACTGCTCATTAAGTTCATCAGTCCATATAATTGTGTCATTGAGTGCCATGGGATGTTGATGTATGGCATTGTAAAGTGGTTTTACTAGGGCTGAACAGTGTATTATCCAAGCCCTACAATATGCCTTTAGTTGGCCTGTGAGCCCAGCCTGGAATTGTGACCTCATATAGTGTGTTCCCATTATTGTCTTCCCAGAGGCCATCAACAGCTATTTTTACTGTCATGCCCAGTGGGAAGCTTGCTTCATAGTCTGTGTCACTACTACCATTAAGTATGACATGAGTGGTAACATGAGGTACTTCTATCACGTCTTGGTCATTACTGGGAGAACCTGCGTCCCTCGTCATCCAGTCAAGTACTTCATTTCCCAGGATGATCCCATACCAGTGGAAGCCCATGCTTTTCCCATGCTCACCCAACTGCGGGGAGGGGAATGGCTGCTTCAGCCTTTTAATCTGTAGTGAGTCTCTGCCAGGCTCAATTGTCAGCTGCAAGTCACCTATCAAATCTCTCCCACACAGGTTTATAGGACATTTGCGGGAAATCACAAAACTGCAAGACACTGTTATGCCTGACAAGGGGTCCCTGACCTCTATGGGCTTAGTGGTGGGCTCGCACTCCACCCCTCCCCCTGCATTCCGAGTCAGAACAGTGCCTGCTTTTTCCCAGCGAATGTGAGTTGAAGCTCCTAAGACAGAGCGACACGCACCAGTATCCACCAGAAATCTGATCTTATTCCCTCCCACCAGCAGGGTTATTTCAGGTTTATGGGTGTCTGCGTAATCAATGTTTATACACGTCCTCTGGTGCTGAATGTTAGTCTCACTTTCCCTGCTGTTTGTACCATCTAGTCATGCAGTGGGTCTACTTCTCCTCTGTCACGTCTCCCTTCATAATCTCTGATCCTTCGCCTAGGGCGAGGCACAGTGTCATTCACATACACACAATCACTGCTGTCCTTGTCACTGCTGCTGTCATAGTCTAGAGCATATGTGGCAGCTGTGTTAACTTTCTTTTGCTTTTTTTTCTCTTATCCATAGCAGTTCTTTCTGCATGCCTAGCATATTCCAGAAAGTCTTGTAACCTGCAAGTACGCCAGGTCACCAAATGCTTGTGGATAAACCACTGCAAGTCTTCTCGCAAGGATCTGTCTATTTGGGCTTTAAGTTGCTGCTCCCATGGACTGTCATCAGCCCTGTTTGCAGGCCTTGTTAGACCACTGTATTTGTCAAAAGCATCCATCACTCTTGCTACTAAGTGATCTACAGTTTCGGTTGGTTTTTGGGTTATGGATGCGAGCTTACTGTAGTCTGGGGTTACTTTATAATATGTTTCCATGCGGTCTAGTACCGCTTCAAACGCATCTTTTAGCTCTCCACTGCCCCAGTCAAAAAGCTTAGGTGGATTTGTCCCTTCTGCAGGGTGATACATTTTCCATTTCTCATCTACCTCACTCCAGGAAGTACCATTCATTCGCCTGAGGACTCTATCACACTCTAATACTGTCAATTTAAAGCTAGCTCTCAAGCCCCTTAGGCCTTTTACACAGTCTGCTATATCTTCCTTTGGGGTAGGAATACCTTTGAGAGCACTAATCATATCATCCTCAGTCCAAGGTCTGTAGACCTCCTGTATGCTCCCTGAGCCATTTGGGAGTTCTATCATGGGCATAGACTGCACCATAGGGTCAAGTGATGGGGAAGGTGCTGTAGGTACTTCCTCTTTTGGCACGGGTGGATATACATTAACATAGGGAGGCGGAGGAGGATGGGCATAATCCTCCTGTAGGTGAGCCTCCGCCTCCTCCTCCTTGATGGCAGGTTTCTCCTTCCTTGATCTACCCCTTCTCTTCTCTGCCTGTTTTGGTTCAAGTTTAAATGTAGTCTTTTTTCTTGTCGTCCTGTCAGTGGGGGTGGGCACAGATCTATGTGCGGCCACCGATCTAGCTCTGAGTCGGGGTGACCTGCTAACGGGGGAAGGAGACCGGTCACGCCTATCGACTACCTCGTCCTCCACCTCTTCCTCGTCATTACTCTCTGGGTCATCTTGTCGTGTGTGTGCAGTCACATAGTCATTTTCAACAACATCAGTCTTTTTTCCAAAGTAAAATGAACAAACGTCTTTCTTTTTCTTATCTGCCTCATCCTTCCATATTTCTGCTTACTGCAGACCAAACCTTTTTTCTAACCTTACATCACCTTTAGCTTCATCCTTAATACGTTTTATGAGGGCCCGGCATTGCTTTGGGTGTAAGTGACCCGGGAATTGAAACCGCGCCCGCCAGAGGCCACACTTCTTTGTGTAAGAAGGATCCCTTCTGTGCATGATGACCTCGTCATCTGTAGCCTCTAGAGGACGGGGTTTGTTACTTCCTTGTCCCATGCCTGGGTTTGAGAATTACAAATGAGCTATGACAACAACAATTTTCAGTCCCTTTCTCTCTGGACTACCTTAAGGATTTTTCTATCACCTCACGACTCAAACATTCACATCTACTCCTGTGAATAGGAAAAAGGAAGTAACACTTACGTTTCTGCAGTTAGAATCAATGGACCCGGGACCCTCAGTGAGTGGCACGCGATGTCTCTGAACTGTCTCCTCCGTCTGTGGTTCTTTGGAAGCAGCTGTTGAGGACGATGGAGTCTGTGTCGAGTGGCCTCTGTTGACAGGTTACCTTGTGGGTCCCCGGAGGACTTTGGGTGGACGTCAGCTGTGATTAGACGTCCAGCAGCACTCGACCAGAGGTCCAATTCGTCTACGATCAGTGCTTCCGGTTCGAAGGACCAAAGATGTTGATAAAAAGCAACCTTATCTACTCAGAAGCACCGGAGGAAACAGAATTGATTTCAGAAACAAAGCGTTGTTTATTACACACGTGCGGCTTCTCTCTGGATTACCCGAGTCTATGATAAGCACAGCTCAACCCGAAAGAGAAGTAAGTTTCCCGTGCATCCCACCCCCCTTATAGTTCTTGGTGATGTCAGGTCATAGGCGGTGTCATCAGTGGAAGTTAGTATCTGACCAGTAGAAGTTCAGAGTGAAGTGTTTTCTCCATATATGTCTTTACTGCAACCAAGGCTCCCTGGTAGTTCCTTATTCTGTGTAAGTTCTCTTGTTCAGACATAGAGTGGGCCTCATCCGCCAGACGTGCTCATTTCCTGAGGAGAGTAAAAATATCCATGGCAGTTTGCTGTTCTATGCAAACACATATGTCAACTTAGTTCCCTGTTTCTACTTCCACTGACAGGCTTTAGCCTTACATGGTAATACGACAGCTGCTTACAAACAGTAATACAAAGTTAACCCTTTAACACTTGCTAAGCTTGTTGCACAAAACACATATGCTTATATCCACAGAGGCCGAGATTCCTCCACTCCGTCCTTTAGAGGATTTCACACACAGGGTTCCCATTCAGAGGTAACCACACCTCTGAGGAATTACAGTGTGGTGGATATTTCCACAGACTTGAATTTACACTGTATATTATTATTGTTGTCTGCTGTTTCAGCTGGCTGGAGGTTGTATCTCTGTGCCCTATAGAGATACTCTATTATACCCAGCACCCTCTTGCATACGATTGTATCGTGTCACGCTATACTTGCATTGTTGGTGAATCTGCAGATCACCACTAGTGTTGGGCGAACACTGTTCGGGTTCTGCAGAACATCACCCTGTTCGGGTGATGTTCGAGTTCGACCGAACACCTGATGGTGTTCGGCCAAACCGTTCGGCCATATGGCCGAACTAAGAGCGCATGGCCGAACGTTCCCCGAACATTCGGCTAGCGCTGTGATTGGCCGAACGGGTCACGTGGTTCGGACCCGAACGCGCTCTGATTGGCCGAACGGGTCACGTGGTTCGGGTAAATAAATACCCGATCCACATCATTTATCCGCCATTTGTCTGTGGGTTTAGCTTTGGGTAGGCAGGCAGGGTAGTTCTCTCTCCAGCCAGGCTAGCCAAGGTCCCCCCAGTCATTGTGTCGCTGCTGGGAACAGTAGTACACCGCTCACCCACACTATATAGCATTGTGTTTACTGCCACTCTGTGTCTCTGCTGGGAACAGTAGTACACCGCTCACCCGCCACTGTATAGCATTGTGCTCTGTGTCGCTGCTGGGAATAGTAGTACACCGCTCACCCACCACTGTATAGCATTGTGCTCTGTGTCGCTGCTGGGAACAGTAGTACACCGCTCACCCACCACTGTATAGCATTGTGCTCTGTGTCGCTGCTGGGAATAGTAGTACATCGCTCACCCACCACTGTATAGCATTGTGCTCTGTGTCGCTGCTGGGAATAGTAGTACACCGCTCACCCACCACTGTATAGCATTGTGCTCTGTGTCGCTGCTGGGAACAGTAGTACACCGCTCACCCACCACTGTATAGCATTGTGCTCTGTGTCACTGCTGGGAATAGTAGTACACCGCTCACCCACCACTGTATAGCATTGTGCTCTGTGTCGCTGCTGGGAATAGTAGTATACCGCTCACCCACCACTATATAGCATTTCTGTACTGCCACTGTACTGCTGCCAGTCAGCGTGTACTTTAAGGATAAGTGAAATGAAGAAGAAATCCTGTGAAAGAGGGAGGGGCAAGGGAAGAGGTGTTTCCCCTGACGGTTCACGTACAGGCCACAGTGGAGCACCGAAGAAAACCCACTCAATACTGCCCATGTTGTCCAGGAAATCAACCCTCACAAATCCAAAAGAACAGGACCAGATAATTAATTGGATGACCTCTCAAGCGTCCAGCAGTGGGTTAAGCAGCACCAGCACATCACGCACGAGGTCCGAGTCCTCAGCCAGTTACAAGGAGCCAGTGGGCACAAAGCTGACACAACTGGCAGCGACACCACGCACCCAACTGCCAAATAACCAGTCCGAAGAATTTCCTCAGGACACAATGGGGTATTCGCAGGAGCTATTCCCAGCCCAACAAACTTCCACCTTTCAAAGGTCAATGGAACAGCCAGAAATGTTGTATCCGGATTCACAACCATTTACTGTGGGAAATGCACCACGCATTGAAATGCAAGGCGAGTCCGAGGACTTTGAAACCCAAATCCCAGAGCAAGTTGGGCAGGAGGGGTTTCAATTGCAGGAGGTCGGCCAAGAAGATCTGGAAGACGACGTTGGAGTGAGCTGCGCAGAGGTTGTTCTGGGGAGCTCTACTTCACGGCGGCGGCCCACAATCACATATGACGAGTTTGAGGAGATGGAAGAGGAGGGTTTGGACAATGTGGACACAGACCCAGATTTTGTATGTGAAGGAGAACATCGCCGTCGTAGCAGCACAGATGAGTCTGTTGAAGAACCCACTGCTGCACGAGATCGCCTTGTGCCACAAGGTAGGCGGCGCGAAATTTCAGGCACCACAAGCGTGGAAGTTCAAGTGAGACGCAAAAGAGGCGCAAACAGAAATCGCCAGCAAGGCAGGTGCTCCAAAGTCTGGCCTTTCTTTGAAGACTGCAGTGAGGATGGTACCATGGTGATTTGCAAGGTGTGCAAGACCCGCCTGAGCAGGGGGAAAAATATTAACAACCTCTCCACCACCAGCATGACCCACCACATGGTATCCAAACATCCCACTCTGTGGGCAAACGCGGCAGGACAGGGTACCAGCAACACTGCCTCCCTTGGGGTCACCAGACTCACCACCAGACCCTCCTCAGCAGCAGCAGTAGCCCAGCCATTGCGTGGTTCACAACAACATTCACAAACATCAGACGACGCTGACACTGTCACTTTCCGGAATAGTGCTCTTGAGGTCTCCCAGTCTTCATCAAACACAACAACCAACAGCCCTCCAGTGTGCAGCCCTACGGTTCAGTTGTCTGTCTCGGAGATGTTTGAGCGCAAGAGGAAATTGCCAGCAAATGACCCCCGGGCCGTGGCACTAACAGCCAGCATAGCCAAGCTTCTGGCCTGCGAAATGCTGCCATATCGAGTGGTGGAGACAAACAGCTTCAAGGGTATGATGTCAGTGGCCATCCCACGTTACGTGGTTCCCAGCCGCTACCACTTTGCACGCTCTGCAGTGCCTGAGTTGCATGAGCACGTGGTCAGCAAAATAACCCGAAGCTTGAAGGTTCACCTCACCACTGACACCTGGACGAGTGCGTTCGGCCAGGGTCGATACATCTCCCTTACCGCGCACTAGTTGAACCTTGTGGAGCCTGGCAGCGATTCCTCACCTGCTACGGTGCGGGTGTTGCCCACGCCGCAAACAGCTGCACCGCCGTCCCTCCCACTGGATAACAACAGCAGCACCTACCTCTCTGACTCCTTCTCCTCCAACGCATCTCAAAGCTGTACCTCATCCGGAAACGCTAACCAAGCAGCAGTAGGATCGTGGAAGCAGTGCAGCACAGCTGTTGGCATGCGTCAGCAAGCGTTGCTGAAGCTGATCTGCCTTGGGGATAAGCAGCACACAGGGGAGGAAATTTGGAGGGGAATAAAGGAACAGACGGATTTGTGGCTGGCACCGCTGGACCTGAAACCGGGCATGGTTTTGTGTGATAATGGGAGTAATCTCATTCGCGCTTTAAGGTTGGCTAAGCTGACACACATCCCTTGCCTGGCGCACGTGATGAACCTAGTAGTTCAGCGGTTCCTGAGGACATACCCAGGCGTGGCCGATCTTCTGTTGAAGGTGCGACGAGTGGCCAAACATTGTAGAAATTCCAGTACTGCTTCGGGGGCACTCGCCAAGATGCAGGAGCGCTTCAATCTCCCCCACCATCGCTTGCTGTGTGATGTCCCTACGCGCTGGAATTCTACGCTGCACATGCTAGCCCGCTTTTGCGAGCAGAAAAGTGCAGTGGTCCAGTACATGACGGCACAGTACCGAGGCGCATCCGGACAGCTGCCAAGCTTCTGTGGATCCGATTGGGCCAACATGTTGGACCTCTGCCAAGTCCTCCAAAATTTTGAGCAATCCACGTTGCTTGTGAGCAGTGACAACTCTTCAGTCAGCATTACCATACCACTGCTGTGTTTACTGAAGAAGTCAATGTTGAAAATCAAGGAAACAGCTGTCATGATGCAACTGGGGGAATCTGAAGGAGAAAACGATCAGCGTGATGATACCAACATCAGGCCATCTGCTTTAGGAAACGCTGGCCCCAGCAGCTATGACGAAGAAGAGGAGGAGGAACAGCTGGAGTTGGAGCAGGAATTTCCTGCCACCACTGACGAGGGCCAGAGCAGTGCACGTTGGACTTCCACAATTCAGCGCGAATGGTCAGCAGAAGCAGACCAGGAAGAAGGTGACGACTATGATGCATCACAACTATCACAACGCTCACAAGAGGATGATGAGGATTCTGGCAGGACTCTGGCACACATGGCTCAATTCATGCTAGACTGCATTGAACGCGACCCACGCATTGTGCGCATTCTGGACAACACCAATTACTGGGTTTATACCCTTCTGGATCCACGGTACAAACACAATGTTCCAAAACTGCTTGAAGAAAGAGTCAGACAGGTCAAAATGGAAGAATACCAGCAGGCCCTTGTGGAGACTTTAGAGAGGAGATTGACATCCTCCCCCTCCTCTAGCCAGTTGTACGCCGACAGACTGACTTCCGCAAACCCAGGACGACCAGGAGGGCAGCAATCAACACAAGCCGCAGCTAGTGCCCAAAAGGGAATGGTATCGGCAGTGTCCTTGGAGTGGGAAAATTTTTCCTGACACCCATGCAGCAGCCCACAGAACAGCAAGCGTGCAGATCCACCTCCAACACCGATCGCCTGGAGAAGATGGTCAAGGACTACATGTCAGATGGCGTAGCTGTGTTGAACAATCCATCTGCACCCTTCAACTATTGGGTATCGAAGCTAGACACCTGGCACGAACTGGCAATGTACGCAATAGAGGTGCTGGCTTGCCCGGCAGCCAGCGTTATGTCGGAACGCTGTTTCAGTGCTGCCGGAGGCATCGTCACAGATCGGCGTATCCGCCTCTCCACAGAAAATGCAGACCGTCTGACTCAAATTAAAATGAATCAATCCTGGATTGGAAACGACTACGCAACACTCCCGGACCCCAACCAAGTAACATGAACAATGAACATCTGTGATGGGTTAGCGTTTCCGGTCCCTGTTTATTGAACCTCTCATCTGTATTACATTTATGACTGCATGGCGACAAAATGCATTGCTATCCGCACGCTTCTTGTCCTCATGCAAGGCCTGGGTTGCGCCTGAAAGCGTGGCCTTCTCCTCCTGCGCCTCCTCCTGTTCCATCACGTGTGCTGCTGCTGGGTTAGCGTTGCCGGTCCCTTTTTACGGAACCTCTTATCTGTATTACATTTATGACTGCATGGCGACAAAATGCATTGCTATCCGCACGCTTCTTGTCCTCATGCAAGGCCTAGGTTGTTGTGTCTCAAAGCGTGGCCTTCTCCTCCTGCGCCGCCCTCCTCCTGTTCCATCACGTGTGCTGCTGCTGGGTTAGCGTTACCGGTCCCTTTTCCTGGAACCTCTTATCTGTATTACATTGATGACTGCATGGCAACAAAAAGCATGTTACCTTTGCAAAGAAAAATGACATTTTCCGCATTTAAAAGACATTTTTTCCTTTGAAACTTTACAATCAATTTTCTCAAAAACTATAAGCTCTTTTTCAAATATTTTTTTTCCTCTTGTACCCACTCCCAAGGTGCACATACCCTGCAAATTTGGGGTATGTAGGATGTAAGGAAGCTTTACAAAGCACGAAAGTTCGGGTCCCCATTGACTTCATTATGTTCGGAGTTCGGCGCGAACACCCGAACATCGCGGCCATGTTTGGCGAACGTTCGCGAACCCGAACATCCAGGTGTTCGCCCAACACTAATCACCACATGCTCAGGTACAGTGTCTGTATTATTGGTGATACTGCAGATCACCAATAGTCAGAATAGCGGTGCTTGCTGACACCAATCGTTACAGAAGCCCCAGGCGTTAGGCGGTCCTGGGGCTGCCACCACGGCCACGCCCATCGGCGAGACATGGACGGCAAGCAGTTAAGGGACAACTACTGTGAAAAATTGTAAAATTTAAAGTATACGTAAACACACACAAATAAGAAGTACATTTCTTCAAGAGTAAAATGAGCCATAAATTACTCTTCTCCTGTGTTACTGTCCCTCCCAGTAGGTAGTAAAAATTTGACAGATTTCGGACTAGTCCATCTCCTCATGGGACATCTTTTGTATTTTCTTTATTTTTTACAAAAACAATCCCTGGAAGGGATCTATACAAAGATATTGACTGAAATCCACGTCTTTAGTTCACCTCTGAGTTTTGTTTCTGTCCAAGTCCATCTGGAAGAACTAGGCCAAAACAGATGTGCTAACACGTCAAAAAATGATCTATGAAGGAACGTAATTTACACAAATTTTGGCCACCTTGCAACTTCCTTCTTTGCCTCCTCATCCCTCATCTGGTGACATTCATTTAATTTCCTTCTCGAAGCTTGATGGACAGAAAGAGGAAGAAGAAAATCCTGGGGCAATTAAATAGAGAGGCGATAAAATAAACTACGTGGACTAGATTACCCTAAACACACAGCCAAGATGCATACTGACTATTATAAATCACTGAACAGGAGATCAGCCAGAATGATAACAATTAACTAATTCCTTATGTGGAAAATTCTTCTTTATTTCTGTTGTATAAAGCGGAATGTTAAAGTGTAACTCCAACCACATGAAGATTTCTGTGCTAGTGTGCTACACAAACTACTGAAAAGTTTGCTGCTAACTAAGTACTCTGAGTGCTAATGCAGGGAAAGTGCACTGCATAATGCACAGGTTATATAACGCATTCATAATGCAATGCACGAAGTGAAAACGTAACTATTTTCACCTTTTGGATGTGACTTTTACGTTCAAAAGGCGTTCGCGTGCTCCCGTGCTGCTCCACGGTAGCCCGGAGATCAGTGAATGGGAACATTGTGTATGTGTATGTGTATATACATATAAATATGTGTGTGTATATATACTACTGCCTGCACCGACCTCTGCCTGAAGTTTGACTACTCTCTGCCTGCCGCCTGCACCAACTTCTGCCTGGATTTTGACTTGAATACTCTCTGCCTGCCGCCTGCAGCGACGTCTACCTGGATTTTGACTACTCCTGCCTTATTTGTACAGTTTCCCAATTTTTTAAGATTATTCACAAATTTTATTAATTCAACAAATTTGTGTTCTAGTCTTTTATTTATATGCAGAATGTCTACCGGGCTTTTATTCTGGCATATTTTGGTGAGTTATGACTTAAAGGAATACTTAAGTCAAAATAAAAAAAAGATTTTTACTCACCTGGGGCATCCCTCAGCCCCCTGAAGCTGTATGGTGCCCTCGCAGCCTGGCTCCGATCCTCCTGTCCCCGCCGGCAGCTACTTCCGGGTTCGGCGACATCCGCCGACAGGCTGGGAACGCGAGTGATTCTCCGCGTTCCCAGCCGCTATATCACCCTCTATGCTGCTATAGCGTATAACATATACAGCATAGAGGGTGATATAGCGGCTGGGAACGCGGAGAATCACTCGCGTTCCCAGCCTGTCGGCGGCTGTCACCGAACCCGAAAGTAGCCGCCGGCGGGGACAGGAGGATCGGAGCCAGGCTGCGAGGGCACCATACAGCTTCAGGGGGCTGAGGGATGCCCCAGGTGAGTAAAAATCTTTTTTTTAATTTTGACTTGAGTATTCCTTTAAGAATTGGAGACCTACAATTCTTGAAAAACAATTTACCGCTTTTGACTCATAATTCCAGATAGAAATGCACAGCCAGGGAGGTTAATAAAGAACAGCATTGGTAAAAAGATGTTTGAGAAGTATTATAAAAACAGAACAGAACATCGTGTGTAAGATCCGTATTAACTACAATGTATAACGGCTCCACCTAGTGGTCAACGAATATAATGCAAATCCTGTGTAAATACAAGCATACATACTGTACAGTATATTATTTTTGGATGAAAATCACCCATTCAGTTGTGAATTCAATAGAAAATACAAGTCTGTGAAAAAAAAAAAATTGTGAAGAGAAACAAAAAATAGTGACCACTGGCAGCAGGAAAAAAAAAAGGCTATATAAACCATCAAAACACGTATAGAGAATATCTGGAAACTTGTTTATAACAATGGCCTCGATTCATAAACAGCAGTGCGATAAAAAATCTTGTCGGGAAAATACCGCACTCGGTATTTTCCCGGTCTGTGTGCTAATTCATAAAGATTTCCCCAGCTGCCCTTGGAGGTCGGTAAATTACCGCAGCCCATTGAGCGGTAGAGTAGAGCAGTGTCTCGATTCTCTCTTTGCCCTGCAGAAATGAATCACACAGACGGCTCTCTCTGGCTCTCCCACTGATGACTCAGACAGATGAGTCACACAGTCTTTCCCTGCCTGCTGAAATGATTCACACAGAGGGCTCTCTGGCTCTCTCCACTGATGACTCAAACAGACTTCGGCTCTCTGCACTTTGCATTCATCAGAGGTGTCGGTAACTACCGCCAGGCTTACCGCTTGTTGAAGGCTTTATGAATTGACATTTGCTGACAATTTACTGGCATGTGTTGTCGGTAACTGTCTGCAGCCAAGTCGGTAATTTATCTACCTTTACGAATTGACATTTTGCTAAGTGGTCGGTAAAGTCTGCTGTTTTCAGCATTACCGCATGAGGTAATGCTTTATGAATCGAGGCCAATATGACCTGAAAAGAAAATTCATTGACAAGAAAGCGGGGAGGAAGAAGAGGGAAAAGGGGAGAGAAGGCTGCCTGTGCCTTCTAGCAGATCTGCAAAAACGCTAGAGGTTTTTGGAGCACATATCAGAGCGATTCTAGGCATGTTTAGAGAGGTTTTCTAAACATGCCTAGCATTTTTTGGAGCGTTTTTGTGTAGCAGATGTCATAATATTGTTACAGTAAAGCTGTTACTGAACAGCTTCTGTAACAACAACGCTTGGAAAACCGCTCTGATCTAGCGTTTTTCAGAGCAGTTTTCCACTTTCCTCTACTTTAACACCGAGGCAGAAACGCCTCCGAAATCTAAAAAATGCTGCAGCACCCGAGTTTGTGTTTGTGGAAAAAACGAACCGCTCTGGTTTTCAGCCCATTGAAAAACATTACCCAAGCAGATTTCAAACGGCTAGCGTTTTAAAAAACACTCCAGAACCGCTCTGGTGGGCACCAGGCCTTACTGAGGCAGGAAGAATCCAAAGGAAAACTCCTCATTAAAGGGGAACTATGGCGAAAATTGTAAAATTTAAAATATGTGCAAACATAGACAAATAAGAAGTATGTTTTTTCAAAAGTAACATGAACCATAAATTACTTTTCTCCTATGTTGCTGTCACTTACAGTAAGTAGTAGAAATCTGACAGAAGCGAAAGGTTTTGGACTAGTCCATCTCTTCATAGGGGATTCTCAGCAAGGCCTTTATTCTTTATAAAGATATTCCCTAAAAATGATTTAACCTCCCATTTCTGTCTGGAATTATGAGTCAAAAGTGGTACATTTTTTTTCAAGAATTTTAGACCTCCAATTTCTAAGTCATAACTCACCAAAATATGCCAGAATAAAATCCTGGTAGACATTCTTCATATACTGTAAATATAAGACTAGAACACAAATTTGTTGAATTAATAAAAATGTATGAATAAACATAAAAAATTGTAAAACTGTACAAATAGGGCAGGCAAGTAGTCAAAATCCAGGCAGATGTCGGTGCAGGCGGCAGGCAGAGAGTAGTAAAAATCCAGGAAGACGTTAGTGCAGGCAGCAGAATATATATAAAATATATATATATATATATATATACATACATACATACATACACACACACACACATGTATATACATATACATGTATATGAATAAACAGTGGTGTGAAAAACTATTTGCCCCCTTCCTGATTTCTTATTCTTTTGCATGTTTGTCACACTTAAATGTTTCTGCTCATCAAAAACCGTTAACTATTAGTCAAAGGTAACATAATTGAACACAAAATGCAGTTTTTAATGATGGTTTTTATTATTTAGTGAGAAAAAAAAACCTCCAAATGTACATGGCCCTGTGTGAAAAAGTGATTGCCCCCCTTGTTAAAAAATAACTTAACTGTGGTTTATCACACCTGAGTTCAATTTCTGTAGTCACCCCCAGGCCTGTTTACTGCCACACCTGTTTCAATCAAGAAATCACTTAAATAGGAGCTATCTGACACAGAGAAGTAGACCAAAAGCACCTCAAAAGCTAGACATCATGCCAAGATCCAAAGAAATTCAGGAACAAATGAGAACAAAGTACTGTAATTGAGATCTATCAGTATGGTAAAGGTTATAAAGCCATTTCTAAAGCTTTGGGACTCCAGCGAACCACAGTGAGAGCCATTATCCACAAATGGCAAAAACATGGAACAGTGATGAACCTTCCCAGGAGTGGCTGGCCGACCAAAATTACCCCAAGAGCGCAGAGAAAACTCATCCGAGAGGCCACAAAAGACCCCAGGACAACATCTAAAGAAATGCAGGCCTCACTTGCCTCAATTAAGGTCATTGTTCACGACTCCACCATAAGAAAGAGACTGGGCAAAAACGGCCTGCATGGAAGATATCCAAGGCGCAAACCACTTTTAAGCAAAAAGAACATTAAGGCTCATCTCAATTTTGCTAAAAAAAACATCTCAATGATTGGCAAGACTTTTGGGAAAATACCTTGTGGACCGACGAGACAAAAGTTGAACTTTTTGGAAGGTGCGTGTCCCGTTACATCTGGCGTAGAAGTAACACAGCATTTCAGCAAAAGAACATCATACCAACAGTAAAATATGGTGGTGGTAGTGTGATGGTCTGGGGTTGTTTTGCTGCTTCAGGACCTGGAAGGCTTGCTGTGATAGATGGAACCATGAATTCTACTGTCTCTACCAAAAAAATCCTGAAGGAGAATGTCCGGCCATCTGTTCGTCAACTCAAGTTGAAGCGATCTTGGGTGCTGCAGCAGGACAATGACCCAAAACACACCAGCAAATCCACCTCTGAATGGCTGAAGAAAAACAAAATGAAGACTTTGGAGTGGCCTAGTCAACACCCTGACCTGAATCCTATTGAGATGTTGTGGCATGACCTTAAAAAGGCGGTTCATGCTAGAAAACCCTCAAATAAAGCTGAATTACAACAATTCTGCAAAGATGAGTGGGCCAAAATTCCTCCAGAGCGCTGTAAAAGACTCGTTGCAAGTTATCGCAAACGCTTGATTGCAGTTATTGCTGCTAAGGGTGGCCCAACCAGTTATTAGGTTCAGGGGGCAATTTCTTTTTCACACAGGGCCATGTAGGTTTTGAGTTATTTTTCTCACTAAATAATAAAAACTATAATTTAAAACTGCATTTTGTGTTCAATTATGTTATCTTTGACTAATAGTTAACGGTTTTTGATGAGCAGAAACATTTAAGTGCGACAAGGGGGCAAATAGTTTTTCACACCACTGTACATGCAAATGTATTTACATGTATATGCATATATATATATATATATATATATATATATATATATATATATATATGAAAAACATATACGTATACATAAACGTATACAAGTATATGCAAATACATGCACATTCATATACATATGTATATACATGTGTATATATATATATATATACGGATGGCTCACTTTTTCCTCGCCTAAAAAAATTGCAGGTCTGCTTTAAAAGTAGCCCTGCCCCCCACCGATGTCACACCGCCACCGCCACACTGATTGGCCGCCGGGTCCCCGGAAGAACAGCGGGAACATGGGGATCCCGGCTGCCGAAAACAATTGCAGGTAGCCGGGGGAGAAGCCTGGGTCCCGCTGTGCAGCACTGATCGCGCGGGACCCAGGAACTATGAGCACGCATCTTTTTTTACCAGAGCACGGGCTTACCGCTCCTAGCACACAAAGCGGAGCCAGGTCGGGATTACCACCAGGGGGGTTAAACAACGATGCTGGCCAGCTTCCCTGCTCCCTGCACAGTTTTTTGACAGTTGGACAGAGCAACTGCCATTCACTAAGTGCTTTTGAAAATAAATCATTGAGAATCCCCCATGAAGAGATGTACTAGTCCAAAACCTGTCGCTTTTGTCAGTTTTCTGCTACCTACTGTGACAGCAACGTAGGAGAAAAGTAATTTATAGCTCATTTTACTCTGGGAAAAAACGTACTTCTTATTTGTATATGTTTGCACATATTTTAAATTTTACAATTTTTTGCCATAGTGCCCCTTTAAGACCATGAGGACTAAAGGCTCATACACACATCAGACCATAGTCTTTGGAAAATGAAAGCTCACAGACCAATCTTACCACCCTTCATGTAGTATGAGAGCCATACTCTACACAGTCTATTCTATGGAGCTGAACTCCCCATCAGAAAAAAATCTTTGCAAGATGCTGCACACACAGATGCTGTACAGACACAAAAGATCAGTATCTGCAAAAGATCTGTTCCTGCCAAAAATCCATTCCTGCAAATTGCAATGATAGTCTATGAGATCTGCAGATCATCATACACACATGATTTAACTGACATTCATCTGCAGATCAAGCAATCATCTGCAGATCTGAAAATCCATCCTGGTGGATCTGATCTGCAGATGAATGTCAGTTAAATCATGTGTGTATGATGATCTGCAGATCTCATAGACTATCATTGCAATTTGCAGGAATGGATTTTTGGCAGGAACAGATCTTTTGCAGATACTGATCTTTTGTGTCTGTACAGCATCTGTGTGTGCAGCATCTTGCAAAGAGTTTTTTCTGATGTGGAGTTCAGCTCCATAGAAAAGACTGTGTAGAGGGTAACAGTAAATTCGGGCGCCTGAGGCTAGTGGACAAATCGGGCGCCGCCATTCACTCCTATAATAAATATCGTTTAATGGGCGCCCGATAGGAAAAAAGGGCGCCGGAGAAAACTAACGTTTTAAAAGCGGCGCCCGGAGACTTAATGTTTTATTACTGTTTCTCATGATTACACATTATTTAATGATTTATACATTTTTAAATATTACTTTTAAACGAAAAACAGTACCATATTTTTTTCCAAACATTATTTTTAAACGAAAAACAGTACTTTTTTTGTACATTATTTTTAAACGAAAAAACCAACAGGGGGGTCTTAGGTTTAGGCACCAACAGGGGGGTCTTAGGTTTAGGCACCAACAGGGGGTCTTAGGTTTAGGCACCAAAAGGGGGGTCTTAGGTTTAGGCACTAACAGGGGGGTCTTAGGTTTAGGCACCAACAGGGGGGTCTTAGGTTTAGGCACTAACAGGGGGGTCTAGGGGTTAGGGGTAGGTACAGGGAGGGTTACTTAGGCACCAACAGGGGGGGTCTTAGGTTTAGGCATCAACAGGGGGGTCTAGGGGTTAGGGGTAGGTACAGGGAGGGTTACTTAGTAATTTTTTTTTTAAACGTTATTATACGTTTCACTATTTAAACGAAAGATTAACGTTTTTACAATTGCCGATTTAATGCACATTATTTAATGATTTATAACTTTAAAAAACATTAATTTTAAACGAAATACAGTACAATACATTTTTAAACGTTATCCATGCTTATCGTTAAAAACCCGGCGCCCTTTTTTCCCAGCGCCCCTTTTTAACGTACGCTGTGTAGAGTATGGCTCTCATACTACATGAAGGGTGGTAAGATTGGTCTGTGATCTTTCAGTTTCAAAAGACTATGGTCTGATGTGTGTATGTGGCCTAAGAGTCCTCATGTCATGTATCCATCTTAATTCACTTTTGAGTAGTTTAGTAACCAAATCACCACCTCTGATCCCTTGTTTGATCTGCTGAACTTCAACCATACAGTATATGTATGCTTTTATTTACACAGGATTTGCATTATATTCTTTGACCTCTAGATGGAGCCTTTATACATGGTAGTTAATAGAATCTTACACACAATGTTCTGTACTGTTTTTATAATACTACTCAAGCATCTTTTTTGCCAATGCTGTTCTTTATTAAAGTGGCACTACAGCGAAAAACTGTAAAATTTAAAATATGTGCAAACATATACAAATAAGAAGTATGTTTTTCCCAGAATGAAATGAGCCATACATTACTTTTCTCCTATGTTCCTGTCACTGTACAGAAGGCAGTAGAAATCTGACAGAAGTGACTGGTTTTGGACTAGTCCATCTCTCCATAGGGGATTCTCAGCAAGACTTTAATTCTTTATAAAGATATTCCCGAAAAAAAATGTAGACAACGATGCTGGCCAGCTTCCCTGCTCCCTACACAGGTTTTTGGAAGTTGGACAGAGCAACTGCCATTCATTAAGTGCTTTTGAAAATAAATATATCCCTGAGAATCCCCTAAAAAGAGATGGTCTAGTCCTAAAAAGAGATGGTCTAGTCACTTCTGTCACATTTCTACTACCTACTGTAAGTGACAGCAACACAGGAGATAAGTAATTTATGGCTCATTTTACTCTGGAAAAAACGTACTTCTTATTTGTATATGTTTGCACATATTTAAAATTTTACAGTTTTTCGCCGTAGTTAGTGTTGAGCCTAAATTTTCGAAATTTCGCGTTACTATAATTACGCATGCAAAATTTGCTATTACGATGCGAAATTATGGTAGCGTAAATTGCCATTAAAATCGTAATTGAAAATACCGTAAGCGTAATTTTCAACGCGTAATTTCGCGTTTCGGTCATAACGTAATTACGCGTTAAACCATAAAGTAATTTCGCGTTAAACCATAATGTAATTTCGCATTTCTTCATAATTTCGAAAATTTCGTAATTACTTGTTAGCAGGGTTGCTCGCGAATTTTCGCCAAATGCATTTTCGCCTGCATGGCGAATTTTGATCCGAAATAGCATTCCGTAACGCGAAAACGACGCGAAAATTAACGCTTACAGTAATATGAACTATCGCGAAATTACTTTATGTAACTACGCTTACAAACGGTTGCATGCAAGGCAAACGTAATTTCGCGATACCCACTGTAATGCGAAAATTACGCGAAAATTACGCTTATGCAGAATTTCGCGAAATCCTTCTTCATTACGATTATGTACTTACGGCCATAATCGTAATTACACTAATTACGCGAAATTTCGCGAAATCGTAATTAAGTCATTACGCTCATCTCTAGCCGTAGTGCCCCTTTAATGCATATACTGTATATTCTGGCTATAAGACTACTTTTTAACCCAGGAAAATCTTCTCAAAAGTCGGGGGTTATATTTTACGCCGGACATCGTCTTATAGGGCGGGTGCTGAAACTTCCAAGACTGGAGAATCTGTGGTTGCTGCATACGGTGGGGGAGCTCAAAAACGTCCGCAGCCGCATCCCCACCACATGCGGAGCTCAAAAACGTCCGCAGCCGCATCCCCACCACATGCGGTGACTGTATGAAAGCAGCAAGGGCGGTGCTGTACAAGTATGGTAGAAGAAAATCCACACAGCAGGATTCCTGGAAAGAAGTGACTTAACGCGGTCCTGATGATGAGGTGACGGGGCACCTCACTGGGAAGGCTTTGTATACAACAACCAGCCAATTGCCGGTAAGGTACATCACTTGCCGTGATTGGTTGGTTGTTGTATACAGGATCTGTACCTGTTTATACAGTATAGCACCAATACATACAGGACAGTATACACATGTCCAAGAGTAAACAGGGGTAGTCTTATAGGGCGAGTATATCTCAAAATGTATATTTTAACTGGAAAAGTTGGGGGTCGTCTTATACGCCGGAATATACGGTATTTGTATAATATGTGCGGGCAGCATGGTGGCATAGTGGTTAGCGCTGTCGCCTTGCAGCGCTGGGTCCCCGGTTCGAATCCCAGCCAGGTCAACATCTGCAAGGAGTTTGTATGTTCTCCCTGTGTCTGCGTGGGTTTCCTCCGGGCACTCTGGTTTCCTCCCACATCCCAAAAACATACAGATAGGTTAATTGGCTCCCCCCTAAATTGGCCCTAGACTGCAACACATACACTACACAATACATACCGAAGCAGTGCTTTTCAGCGCTGCTAGATTTGGGCGCAGCCAGCGCCACCATAAACTATAATGGCAATCACTTCTACAGTGGCGCTCAGTGAGTAACGTTGGCGCCGTCAGAAGACGGAGCTGAAATTGCTTAAAAAACACAATAATTCGGCCTCCAGCAATCGCTGGAAGCCGAATTATATCATTTCCCCACTATCCATGGCGGCCTGGAGGGGGAATAGTAATTATCGCGGCCGGAACTTGTGCAGCAGCAGGATAAGCCATATATCGGCTGTATCCTGCGCCCAAGTCTACTGGCGCCGATTTCATATGTATGCCTACATACATAGAAATATGACCATGGTAGGGATTAGATTGTGAGCTTCTCTGAGGGACAGTTAGTGACAAGACAATATACCGTATATATACTCAAAAAAACAGGAGGTACTAGAGCAGGGCATAAACTCCAAACAACACTACAAGAATAATTATTAAAATATCCAAAACATTTTTATTAATTATCAAATATCAAAAAACACACTATATATATATATACTCTGTACAGCGCTGCGGAAGACGTTGGCGCTATATAGATACTAAATAATAATAATAATATGTATTTATTCAAATCATTACTATACAGCCAGCGCTTCTATTTCCATACTTGATGAGCGCTCTCTTCTATTGGTAGGATTTAGACACATGAGCCACCTGATCTCTCTGCCTGAGCGATCAGCGGCATTACGTCACATGCGTGGCCACGCATGACATACCAGGAAGTACTTTCCCTAATTTGGTGCGCACTTCTCTGTACTATATATATATATATATATATATATATATATATATATATATATATATAGAGGACACCGTGAAGCGCTACCCCAAAACGAACAACGGCTGCTCCAATTGTCCCACTCTAGACCCTGTCAGGTCCAGTGACTTTGTAGGACGAGATCCCGCACTTTGATTGGGCCAATAGGCTATCTGTCACTTGTGCAGGGATCTCGTCCTACAAAGTCAATCAACCCCCAAGTCAGCTAGCTAATTGTACAAGCGCTGTGTGCAGCGGTTTGTGGTCTCGCTTTTCTCCAATTTGAAGCAATGTAGAGGAAACTGTACAGTGCTTCCGATTAGCATGTTTCGATTTTTTAAATAAAGAAAAAAAGTAACACAGCCTAGTTATTTGTGTGCTCGGCACTGTACATACCCATGTCTATCTCATCATGTCACATGTCACCTCGGGTATCCTTTAACATAGAAAATGTCAACATGCACAGTGATCCACTGCCTTCTGATGTGATCATATTACTGTCCGAATGCCTTAGCGTTCACATTGGATGTTTTTTGAAGCAATTTTTTTCCCTTCCCGGCGAATTCTGTTCGTTGGACGTTTTTGGTAAGCGTATTTGTAGGCGTTTTTGCAGAGCGATTCCGTTTTTTCACTTCCTGACGTCAGGCAGGAAGTGAACTCTTCGATCTGGAAAAGAATAAATACAATGTGTTTATACTTAAAAACGCTAACGCAATCGTTGCACAAAGGGATTTTGTAAGCCTTTTCCGTTTTTCCTATACCTTCCGTTGTAGCAAAATCGCCCTGAAAATGGTCCGTGCAGCGCTTTTCTGATCGGAAAGCGGACGGATCGCCCCAATCTGAACTAGTGCACAGGATAGCATGGTGTAAGCACTTTCAGGGCGATTTTGAAAAATCGCAAGCGCTTGAAAAAAATAAACGCCTCCAGTGTGAGCGAACCCTAAGTCACAATGAGCATGCAAATAGGATCAGAGCTGTGGAGTCGGAGTCGAGGAGTCAGAGCAATTTTGGGTCCCTGGAGTCATGGTTGAAGTCGAAGTTGGAGTCGGTAGTTTTATAAAATTGAGGCATTGGAGTCCGATGATTTTTGTACTAAGAGTCTATATGGCAATTGGACCAGCACCATACAGGAATGTGACCTATGATTAATATGTACATGTGTGTGTTCTGTTTGCACCTCTGAGTCAGTTGCAATTGGCATTTTTTGGTGCGCTGTATCAATTGTTATGTATAGAGTGCTTGGGGGGGCCCAATGTAAAACTTGCATCGGGGCCCACAGCTCTGTAGCTACACCACTGTCTCATATGTACAGAGGCGTATCTAGAGGGGTGCAGGCATGGCTCATGCCATGGGCGCCACAGCACCATGGGCGCCATGACTGCTTCTGTGCCCCATGCCTGCCCCTGTGACTCCCCGTCACTCAGACCTCAGATCAGATGAATTCTGTTATCTGGGGAACATGGCAACTTAATTTATGTATGTAGGGTGCAATTGGCTTAGTGTTAGAAAAGAGGACAGAGAGATTTCCAAAAAACACATGTACATGAGAAAGCATGCTGTTTTTAGAGGGGCTCTGACCAAGTGGAGGGGGCGCAATATCAGTGTTTGCCATAGGCTCTATATTACCCAGATACGCCCCTGCATATGTATTTTGTTTCCCTGCTTAAGGCTTCCTTTAGGCTTCACTCATGGTCTGTGTTTGCTTGACTTTGCCTAGATATTTTTCTTCTTGGAGATTTTCTCCTGGTTGTTTTCAGGGCAGGCCCGGATTTACCTCACAGGAGCCTATAGGCACAAATGTCCTGGCACCTTAGGATCCGCCCTCCATGAAACCTGTCAAATTGCACCACTCTTGCCTGGCATAGCTACAGGTGCCCCCTAGTATTAGGTACCCAGAAGTACCCTCAATATTAAGTAGCTAGAGGTGCCCCCGACTGAAGGGAGATCTCCTCAGTGGGATGCACAGAGCCGGGTGAGTACCTCTCATTTACACTCTCATCAGGACTCAACATAGGGAAGGAGAGAGGGAGGCGCTCGGGGAGGGAAGTGAGCCTCTTATCCATCATCAGGTGCCTGTAGGCATGAGCCTACAGAGCCTTATGGTAAATTCGGCCGTTTCAGGGTCCATGTATCTTTGCTCTGGTCTTGGGAAATATATGTGTGTGTGTGTATATGCATATGCATGTATATCTAAATTCATAGCTCCCAACTGTCCCTTTTTCGGAGGGACAGTCCCTTTTTGGGAGCCCTGTCCCTCTGTCCCTTTTTCACCCTCATTTGTCCCTCTTTCAGGACTTTGTCCCTCTTTCTATGTAAATATATATATTTCTATACTAAAAATGTGTTTGACTCTAAACTTTATTCCCAATCTTTAAATTGATATATCACTAATTTTAAAATGTTACTATGAAGGAAAATGAACCAGTATAGAAAGGACCAGTGTGGTTTGAATTATAAAACAACATATGTTTCTTATAAAATCTTTATGGTATGCGTGACTAGAGGCGTGGCGAGGGCGTGACCAGGGGTGTGGCAGGGGCGTGGCTTAAGTGTCCCTTTTTCTTATCTCAAAATGTTGGGAGGTATGTAAATTATATAATATATTTATGACTTTTTGATTTTTATTGTTTTATTAATTTATTTATTTTATCTATTTAGATAATTTCCTTGGCCGACCAACTGAAGTAGAGTTCCCTGTCTGATGCTGGACAGATTCAAAACTACCTCGTGTCCTTTGCATTTGAATGCAGTAATATTATGCGTTTGTCCTCTTCCCTTTTTCTACCACTAGATGTCACTCATGTACAAACTTTGTCTAGGAGATTCCTAGTTTGCTGTGCTCTGTATTTTAAATGATACTTGTTGAGCCAAGAAAAGAATTGTATTTTATTTAAGTGAATAATTGAAATATATAACTTTGGTCTTGGTTATATTTCAGGAATTGTCTGTCCATTATTTTCTTTTCTTATTACAGTGTATTCTGGTGTAGAAGACTACTTTTTAACCCTTGAAAATCTTCTGAAAACTCAGGGGTCGTCTTATACTCCGGGTGCCATTGATGCCGGGTGAGACGTCCTATTCTGTTACCGCCTCTCAGATCTCGCTGCTGTGGACTGTAGTGAAGCGGTGCAGGTGCACATGTGCGAGATCTGAGAGGCAGAGAAGGAGGTAACTAGGATACAAGGGCGGGGCCAGAAGGGTGAAAGAGTCGTGTTTTATGGGCACAGCGCGATCTATTCTTCCATACCGCTCTGATATACAGGGAGACAGGGAGAGCTGACGAATCCGCTTAGGGAGAGGGAGAGTTGACCAATCCAACTGGTTAATCACCTGTATACTGTTACATACTGGGTACCACATACAGTGCAGCACCAGTATCTGTTTATACATAGCACCAGTATATGATGTATTGTTAATTTTTATTTGGCGTGCGTTGGAAGAGGGGTAGTCTTACATGGCAAGTATATCCCAAACTGTATATTTTAACTGGAAAAGTTGGGGGGTTGTCTTATACGCCCAGTCCTATTATACACTGGAATATACAGTCATTTTATGTTATGTTAATCTATTCTTTCATTATTCTTTATTGTATTTTGGCCGCCGCCTTTTCCTATTGCACAGCGTTCCCACCCCCTTATCTAATGCTCCCTTGAGGCAATCCTATGTAGAGGGTGTTGTTATGACAACCAGACGCGGCTTGCGTAGTGATGGGACTGATTACAACTTCCGTCTTTTCTTCCAATGTCTGCCGGCATAAATGATCGCTCCTCTTTCAAACACTTAGCCTCTTCAGAAGTGGGGGTTCCCACGAGGTGTACTAAGGCTTTCCGGCGGTCCGGGGTTTTTCCTTTCTCCCATCTTCCTCATGTAAGTGTCGTCTTGGCCACTCTTTTGATCTCGCTTCTTGCACTATTCTCCTTCCAATTGGACTATTTTGATGCAGGCTCATTTCATTTCATTTTTTTGGACATGTATTATTAGTGGTGTGTGTTTGATATTGAAATTATCCACTTGCAATTTATATATATATACAGAACAGACCAAAAGTTTGGACACACCTTCTCATTCAAAGAGTTTTCTTTATTTTTATGACTATGAACATTGTAGATTCACACTGAAGGCATCCAAGCTATGAATTAACACATGTGGAAGTATAGTACACACAAAACAAACACAAAAAGTGTGAAACAACTGAAAATATGTCCTTTTCTAGGTTCTTCAAAGTAGCCACCTTTTGCTTTGATTACTACTTTGCACACTCTTGGCATTCTCTTGATGAGCTTCAAGAGGTAGTCACCTGAAATAGTCTTCCAACAGTCTTGAAGGAGTTCCCAGAGATGCTTAAGGGAACCAGAGATGAACGTTTCACACAAAATAAACAAATCAGTTGATAGCTTGTAAAGAATAAATGCTCTACCTGATAATTTCGCCGCTCTTGCAGGGGCGCCTCTAGGCATAGGCAGAACAGGCCATTACCTGGAGTGCCATTGGTCCTGGGGGCGCCATGTTGCTGGATTAAGCCACGCCCCCTGTATGCAGCCACGCCCCCTGACTAAGCCCCACCTCCACGAGTGTTCTATTACTTGTTTCTGCTGCATCTGCTTAGCGTAAGTTGCTGGCAGCTGCCACTGTGTTCCTCTGTGCCTTGTACATCCTCCCCCCCCCCCTTTGTGCCTCCTTCTGTCCCTTTTGTGCCTCCTTCTGTCTCCTTGTACCTCCTTCAGTCCCTTGTGCCATGTTTGACCCCCTGTTTGTCCTTCTGTCTCTTTTTATGCCTCCTGTCTCCCTTTTTGCCTCCATGTGCCACTTTCAGTCCCCCTGTGCCACCTGTGCCTCCTTCTGTCCACCTGTGCCTCCTTCTGTCCCCCTGTGCCTCCTTATGTCCCCTTGTGCCTTTCTTTGTTCCCTTGTGCTATCTCTGCCCCCCTGTTCCTCCTTCAGTCCCACTCTGCCTCCTTCTGTACTCATGTGCCTCCTTCTTTCACCATGTGCCTCTTCAGTCCCTATGTGCCACCTCTGTCCCCTGCATCTTCCTCTGTCCCCCTGTGCCTCCTTCTGTGCCCCTTTGTGCCTTATTCTGTCTCCCTGTGGCTCTGTCTGTCCCCCTCTGCCTCCTGTCTCCCTGTGCCTCCTTACATCCCCCTCTGCCTTCTTCTGTCACCCTTTTGTAGCTCCTTCTGTCCCCCTTTGTACATCCTTCTGTTCCCCTTTGTGCATGCTTCTGTTTCCCTTTGTGCCTCCTACTGTTTCCCTGTGCCTCCTTCTGCCCCTTGTGCTTTTTTCTGTCACCCATCGTGCCTCCTCCTTTCCCCTGTGTGCCTCCTTTAGTCCCCCTGTGTCTCTTTCTTTCCTCCTGTGCCTCAATCTGTCCCCCTTTGTGCCTCAATCTGTCCAACATTGTGCCTCCTTCTGTCCCCCTGTGTGCCTCCTTCAGTCCCCCTGTGCCTCCTTCTGGCCCTCATGTCATTTGTTGTGCCTCCTTCTGGCCCTCATGCCTTCTTCTGTCGCCTTGTACCGCCCACTGCCCCTTTGTGTACCTCCTTCCGTCCTCCTGTGCCTCCTTCTGTCCTCCTTTGTGTCTCATTCTGTCCCCCATTGTGCCTCCTTTTGTTGCCCATTGTGCCTTCTTTTGTCCCCTTTGTGCCTCCTTCTGTACTTCTTTGTGACTTCTTCTGACCCTTCTTATGTCACTCTGTGTGCCTTATTCAATCCCTGTGCCTCCTTCTGTCCCCCTTTTTGCCTCATGAAAGTGGAGCCCTGCCTATGTGTATTTTCTGTTGAAACGCTGCTGCAATAAGTGTAATTTCTGATGAAACGCTGCCGCATTATGATATTTTTTCTGGTGAAACATTGCCGCATTATGATTATATTCTGGTGAAACACTGCTGCAATACGATTATTTTCTGGTGAAACACTTCCGCAGTACGTGTATTTGCTGGTGAAACACTGCCGCATTACGATTATTTTCATGGGGGAGGGGGGTTGGGGGAGGCGCCATGGGTTTTCTCGCCTGGAGTGACAAAATGGCTAGAGGCGCCCCTGCTCTTGTGTGCCCTTTTGAGTGTTTTTTATCCATTATTGCTCCAGGAAAAATCCAATATGGCCACCAGCTCATATCCCTTCTGCTTCCGGGTTATGAGTTGTTCTGGATGTGCTGTCTAGCCTATATGAGAAAGGCTGCTGCAGCCTTTCATCTGTGTGCTTTCATTTTGGTATGATGTGCAGCTGCCTGTAGGAAGTGTCTCTCATACGAATGAAACTGCAGTCATCATCATTATCTATGCAGAGTGCACACAGAGCACACAGATCATATTGCAGCCACACTTGTCTGTTTCAGAGCTTCTCTCTCAGCAGAAGCAGCCCCTCCCATGTCATCAGAGCTCTCAGTATGCAAAGCAGCAAAGCTGAGCCAGGAGGGGCAGGCTTTGGCTTGAAAAGACTCCACAGAAGAGTGACTCAGCTATAATGTTTCCAGGTCAAACCTAGACTTAAGGCTCAGTCAGGGATTCTTATCACAGCTGATAACAGACTAATTAAGCAGATAAGAATGAAACTAAAAGCAGGATATGTGTTTACTGTCATGCTTCGTCTCTGGTTCTCTTTAGCACTTGTTGGCCCTTTTGCCTTCACTCTGCGGTGCAGCTCACCCCAAACCATCTCAATTGGGTTTAGGTCTGTTGACAGGTCTGGTGACAGGGGTTTAGTGTGGGCGGCGGCTTAGTGCATCATCACTATGTGGTGATGTTCAAGTAACCCCCAATGCTCACCTCCCGGTGCTTCTTGATGCTCCCCCAGTGGCTGTAGCGTGTGTGATGTCACAGTGCAGTCACGTTCGATTTGTGGGTGGCTCAAGTCTCAGTGTGGGCGGGGCAGGCTTAGGCGTCCTTCAAACTGGGAATCGCAAAACGCTAGCAAAATCACTAGCATTTTATAAAGTGATTTTCCAACACTTTTTTTCCCCCCACTGTACAGGAAAGCATTTTGGAGGGATTGCGTTTCGAGATTTTATAATATTGAAACTCAAACACTCCAATGTCACTAAAAAATGCTGCATGCAACCCTTTTTTTATTTCAGCTAATCGCAAATCGCTGGTGATCGCTAAGTGTGAACACTGCCATACACCTTACACTGCAGTAGCGCTTTTCAAAATGCTAGCGATCCCCAGAAATTGAAAAAGCTGCTGAATTGTCCAGTAAAACTCTCCAGTATGAATGAGACTGTATGCGTGGGCGGCACCAAGGCACAGTCGTCACTTGTGCATGCGCAGCAACTGCGTCCACCACACCATGCATAATTACAACTGTCTTTTAGTATATAGGATAGGGAGGAAACAAAAGGGAAAGGGACTAGATTGTTGGTTAGAGCTAGATCGTTCTGAAAAAACTTTTCCCGTAGGGCCCTTTTACACTTAATCAGTTGCTCTCAGTTATAACTGAAATAAAATAGATTTTCAAAGTAATTCCTATGTTTTCCTATGGCACCTTTCACACTTAAAGGGAACCTGTACTGAGTAAAATATTTAAAATAAACACATGAGGTAACTTCAAATTAAGATTACATAGTTATCTTGCCATCAGTTCCTCTCAGAAGCTCACATTTTCTTCTGACAGTGATCCCTTCCAGTTCTGACAACATTTTGTCAGAACTGAAATATATCAGTTGCTGTCAGGCATATATCAGTTGCTGTCAGTTACAGCGGAGAGGAGAACTGATGTGTCCATGTTTCCCTATGGCTCAAGTGGGCGATGTTACAGTTTAACTCTGTGCTGATCAGGAAGCTGTTATGGTGTAATGGCCATTTTCAAAATGGAGGACGGAGAATTCTCTTGATCACAGTGGCCAAACAGGACGCAGGAGAAGAGAAAGGGATTAAGGAGTAGACTACGCAGGAGGTAAGTATGACTTGTGTATATTTATTTTGACGTTTCATTTTCAGTTCAGGTTTTCTTTAAAGAGGAACTCCAGTGAACATTTTACTGTTGGAAGGTGATGTAGCGGCTGCATGGTTTTAGGCAGTTGGAAATAGCTGTAAAAAGCTATTTCCCACAATACAGCAAGGTTCACAGACAGGAAACTGCCAGGAGTACGTACTTTTCTTATGGGAGGGGTTTCTTGTGGGAGGGGTTTCACCACAATATCAGTCAAACAGCACCCCCTGATGCTCTGTTTGTGAAAAGGAATAAATTTCTCATGTAAAAGGGGGTATCAGCTACTGATTGGGATAAAGTTCAATTCTTGGTCGGAGTTTCTCTTTAACGCGTTCAACCGAAATCTTTTTCACAATGCACTTTATGGAAAAAACACGTACCAATGTGCACTAATGCGCACTAATGCACACTAACGCATACCAACTGATTAAGTGTAAACAGGTCCTTAGGCAGGGAACAAACTTGTTTTTCAGTTTTCTGCGCACGGTTTCCTGCGTAAGTTTTCTGCAAACAAAGTGTGTTTCAATGCAGAAAAATGGCAGCGATTTTTTACAGCGGCTAATGTAATTGATACAGAAAACTGACAAAATGTGCAGAATCATGATGCAGAATGTCAACTTGTTTGTTTTTCTGAGCACAAAAAACACATTAAGGGCTCGTTCACACTATGAGCGTTTGCTGATTTTTTTTTAAGCGCTGACAATTTTGCAAATCACCCTAAAAGCGTTTGTGTAATGATTTCCTATGACTGTGTTCACATGTAAGTGTTTCAATTTTCTTGAAATCGCAAATGCGATACATGTACCATTTTCTGAGCGCTTTGACTCGGTGGAAGGTATAGGGAAATCGTAAAGCGCTTTGTATAGCAATTTCCCGAGCGTTTTTATGAATAAATTGTATTTATTCATTTCCGGATTAAAGAGTTCACAAGTGAAAAAAATCATCGCTGAGCAAAAGCGCTTCTAAAAGTCCTTTGAGCAAAAGCGAAAAGCGTTGGGAAAAGCGCTTTAAAAAACCTCAATAAATCGCTCAGCGCCTGCGATAGCGCTGGCGATTTAAAATGTAAACTAGCCCATTGATTAACATGAGTTCTCAGTTTTTCTGTGCAAAAAAGCGTACGAAAACAGTCAAGTGTGTTCACTACCTTACAGAATCTAGATAGACCGGCTGTCTAGAGATATGTGACAATTTACCGTTTACACCGACTGTATAGTAATTGTATGTATATGCGCGCTCCCGATCTTTCTGTTTAACCAAATCTCAGCTGGCTGTTACATAGATTGTGGCCACGGATATTGGGTCATCTATGTGCGAATTAGAGTGAAAGGTTGACACAGGTGACCATGGGCAGTGTGACAATGGCCCATTCCTGTTTATACATGTAAAAAAAATATGGTATGTACAAGACAAGCTGAACAAGCAATTATCAATAAGTGCTTAATTTTGCCAGTAACTGCTTAACCCTCCTGGCGGTTTGTCAAAATCCACCAGGGGGCAGCAAAGCCATTTTTTTTTTTTTTTTCATGTAGCGAGACAAGGTCTCGCTACATGATAGCCGCTGCTCAGCGGCATCCCCCCAGCAGATCAGGAGATCCCGTTCAAAGAACGGGATCTCCTGGAGGGCTTTCCCTGTCGCCATGGCGACGGGCGGGGTGACGTCATCGACATCGTGACGCCAAAGGGGACTCCGATCCACCCCACAGCGTTGCCTGGCACTAATTGGCCAGGCAGCGCACGGGGTCTGGGGGGGAGGGGAGGCGGCTGCGGCGTGACGGATAGCGACGGATCGGCGGGTAGCGGTGGTGATCTCATTGCACACGCAGCTAGCAAAGTGCTAGCTGCGTGTAGCAAAAAAAAAATTATGCAAATCGGCCCAGCGGGGCCTGAGCGGTGCCTTCAGGCGGCATAGCTCAAACTCAGCTCGGGCTTACCGCCAGGAAGGTTAAGAAGACAATTTAAAGGAGGTTGTATCATCCAAAAATAAACAATTGCCCAAAAATAGTTATTGTCCCCAAAATATATATAAAACCTTTTTTTTTTAAATGGATCCCTTTATGTCCACCATTTTTTTTTCTTTTTACCTGGTCAGGGCAGTTTCTAGGCTAAATTGCCCCCAAGGTTGAAGGTGTAAAAATTGTGCCTCCTTCCCCACCTCCATGGAGTCGCGATCCCTTACTCCTTAGGGACAGTCACACAGCCACCGGTCACAAGTAGATCTGCCTACTTACTAGTGATCAGCCGCTCATCCAGGAGGAAGCAGGGACCAGGAAAGCACACAGGTGAAGAGAGCACAGAAAGCCGACTCCTCCATGGGTGCCGCGCATTGACAGCCTGCAGTACCGCTACAGGACACCAGGTGTCATCACGCGGTGGTGACGTGATGATGACTTGATGTCTGACGCAGACAGACGAGGAAGAGCCATGAAAGGTGATTGCGCTGGTAATCTTCTTTCTCCTTCCATTTGGCTGCACCGCGTGTCACCGAAGCCCTAGCGGTTATGTCCTTCTGCCCAGTGCTGGGCGTAATGGAAAAAACTACGCTTACGGATCATTACGCGTAATTTTACGCTATTACGCATAACGGAATTACGCTTATGGCGTAGACATTCATTTACGGTACATGTCTATAATTACGCATAGCCCTTACGCAATTACGCGTAAGAATACCGTAATGCAGGTTGTTACGTTATTGCCTTACGCGTAAATTCCTACTAGCAATTAATGCGTAAGGTCATGCTGCCAAGCGGAAAAGTTGACGCATGGATCAATGTTAGGTAGCCGCCGACTTTAAGGGTTAATAGCAAAGCCCCCTTAAGTGCTAAGAGCCTCAAATTTGGAGAATATATTAAGGCGATCAGAAGGAATAAGAGGAAATTTTTTTTTTCAAAAAGACCTTATAGCTTTTGAGAAAATCGATGTAAAAGTTTCAAAGGAAAAATATATACATTTAAAAACCCGCCGACTTTAACGGTTAATAGCAAAGCCTGCTTAAAATTTAGGAACACCAAATTCACAGTGTATATTAAGGGGATCAGTGGGAATAAGAGGAAAAAAACATTTTTCAAAAAGACCTTATAGTTTTTGAGAAAATCGATTTTTAAGTTTCAAGGGCAAAAATGTCTTTTAAATGCGGAAAATGTCAGTTTTTTTTTGCACAGGTAACAATAGTGTTTTATTTTCATAGATTCCCCCAAGTGGGAAGAGTTTTACTTACTTCGTTCTGAGTGTGGGAAATATTTTAAAAAAAACGACGTGGGGTCCCCCCTCCCAGACCTCTTTAACCTCTTGTCCCCCATGCAGACTGGGATAGCCAGAATGCGGAGCACCGGCCGCGTGGGGCTCCGCACCCTGACTATACCAGCCCGCAAGGTCCATGGATTGGGGGGTCTCGGAAGGGGAGGGGCAGCCAAGCTTTCCCCTCCCCCTCCGAGCCCTTGTCCAATCCAAGGACAAGGGGCTCTCCTCCTGATTTGAAGGAACCCCATTGGTCTGCTAAGGACCAATGGGGCTCCTTGGAGCCCAAATACAAAGATGCTTTAGAGAGCTCTGAGCTATATAGCTCAGAGCTCTGTGGTCCGTTCAGGACGCTAAGTCCCGCCGGCTCTCGCTGCCCTCCCCGCCTCTCCCACATGTCACCTATATACATGCTGGCACCCATGGGTGCCAGCATGTATATGGGTGACAGGTGTGGGCGGAGTGGACGGCGGGAGCCGGCGGGGACTTAGCGTTAGTGTATGCGGCGGCCGGCGGGTGAGCGGCGAGTGACGTGGGGTGCGGTGGAGTTACAAAGTAACAAAGTTGTTACATTGTAACAACTTTGTTACATTGTAACTGATTAGTATATTTCCGAGGATATTGCGCTTTTAAAGGGACAGGTAAGTATTAATGGTTAATTAAGAATATTAAAGGACTTTTTTCGTGGTTATGTTTTTTGTTCAATTAAAATACTTTTTCTAAGTGTTTGTGTGTTTATTTACTTTTAACTCTTAAAGGAAATGGGTAAGGGGTACAAGTACCCCTATACTCATTTCTCCTTGGAGGGGGGGTGGGCATCTGGGGGACCCCTTTTTAAAGGGGACTCCCAGATGCCACCATGAACCCCCCCCCCAGGAAATCGCGGCCTCCACCTCCACCGCCCATCGGAGGTGGAGAAGAGCCCCTTGTCCTTGGATTGGACAAGGGCTCGGAGGGGGAGGGGAAAGCTTGGCTGCCCCTCCCCTTCCGAGACCCCCCAATCCATGGACCACGCGGGCTGGTATAGTCAGGGTGCGGAGCCCCACGCGGCCGGTGCTCCGCATTCTGGCTATCCCAGTCTGCATGGGGGACAAGGGGTTAAAGAGGTCTGGGAGGGGGGACCCCACGTCGTTTTTTTATATATCCCACACTCAGAACGAAGTAAGTAAAACTCTTCCCACTTGGGGGAATCTATGAAAATAAAACACTATTGTTACCTGTGCAAAAAAAACTGACATTTTCCGCATTTAAAAGACATTTTTGCCCTTGAAACTTAAAAATCGATTTTCTCAAAAACTATAAGGTCTTTTTGAAAAAAAATGTTTCCTCTTATTCCCACTGATCCCCTTAATATACCCTGTGAATTTGGTGTTCCTAAATTTTAAGCAGGCTTTGCTATTAACCGTTAAAGTCGGCGGGTTTTTAAATGTATATATTTTTTCTTTGAAACTTTAACATCGATTTTCTCAAAAACTATAAGGTCTTTTTGAAAAAAAATTTTTTCCTCTTATTCCTTCTGATCTCCTTAATATATTCTCCAAATTTGAGGCTCTTAGCACTTAAGGGGGCTTTGCTATTAACCCTTAAAGTCGGCGGCTTTTTTATATTATACGGGAGCGTAATATTACGCGATTACGGCAGACTGTGTAATTTCAATAGGAGTTTACTGTCTTACGTGTAATTTGTTACGCGTAATAACGTAACCTACGGTCTACGCGTAATTAATTACGCGTAATACCGTAACCTTACACGTAACGCTTACGGTGCATTTGTAGTGAATTATGATGCGTAATTACGCTAATGCGTAATTTTGGCCCAGCACTGCTTCTTCTACTTGCCTGTCTGTGCCCAATGCGGTCACCCTGCCCGCACTGCTTAAGGAACGGCCCTGCCTCCGCTGTCCCCTCCAGCTCTGCCAGGTGCCTGTGTGTGAAGGCCAAGCTCGGGGGAGACAGAGGAGTCGGTGCAGCTGGAGAGATGAGATTACAATGCAAGGGCACCTGGGGGGTTATTAACATTTGGGACGGCCAAGAAGATGGAATCAGAGGCATTGTGAGGCAGATTCTTGAAATCGCAGGCCGGTGCCGAAATCAGGAATTGGCCTGTGGTGTATGGGCAGCCAGCACTGCAGATCTCTCTTCAAATTCGATCAGATAGAGATTGGTCTCTTGGTCGATCTGACCATACAAAGCTAGATGTATGGCTACCTTTACAGTTCCTGCTGTAATTTAAGGGGGAATTGTAATGAAAATTACATAATGAACAAAATTGCTTATTGTTACAATATTAATGTATCCACTATTTAGTCAATGTTTGCCCATTGTAAAATCTTTCCTCTCCCTGATTTACATTCTGACATTTATCACTGTTGGTTTTGCCAGGTGATCTGTACAGAATGTCTGTTACTGAGAGTTCTATGTACAGATGGAGATATTGCTTGCTTGGCAGTTGGAAAAAGCCATCATTTCCCACAATGCAATGAGGTTCACAGACAGCAGGACCTTGGTCATGACATCACACCACAATAGATATAAGATTTTTGGTGTGAAAGGGATATCAGCTACTGATTGGGATGAAGTTCAATCCTTGGTTACAGGTCCCTTTTAAGCTGCGGCTATGAGAGCCGGCATCCTTTACCACTAGTGATAATGGAAATGGTGTAAATTCATTTCCCGGAACTCTCATCTTCAGTGTAGAGACTTGGAGAACGTCCAGATTATTCCCTCCAGGAATCTCTGCTTACCGCACAAATGGCCGGAGAGGCTGCATCTTTCCCTGACGAGATCGAAAATTTCCCGTAATCGAATTATGTCTTCTTCCTTCCTAGAAATCAATAACATTTGTGCCATATATAGACTGTATGACGTGTGTTTGACGTGGCTGTAAGTTTCATATAGTGTACTTCTCAAAACCGGAAAAAACGGGCACAGGAGCCCTTTAGGTAAATATGGCATTGCAATAGGTACCTTTAATAAAAGCTGCATTTTGAGGCATGATAGGGAAATTTGGCAGTTGCCGTAGTTTAATTATCTGCAAGCCAATATTTTCCCGCAAGCCTATTCACCAAAATTTCCCCCTCTTGCCGATAATCGGGCGCCTCGGGTGCTAAAATTTACCCTCATGGACGCTTATCACAGCTTTGCAGAAGAGGGGGGTTAGCTTAAGAGGGGCATTTAGGTTTAAGCACCACCAGGGGGATGGGGGGAGGTCTTAGGGTTAGGCACCACCGGGGGGGTGGGGGGGGGTCTTAGGGTTAGGCACCACCAGGAGGGTTCTTAGGGTTAGGCACCACCAGGGAGATCTTAGGGTTAGGCACCACCAGGAGGGATCTTAGGGTTAGGCACCACCAGGAGGGATCTTAGGGTTAGGCACCACCGTGGGGGTGTCTTAGGGTTAGGCACCACCAGAGGGGGTCTTAGGGTTAGGCAATAGGCGCCTTCAGGGAAGGGTTCTGTGTGAGAGTGGGGTTATTAAATATGACCGACATTTAAGTACAATAGTAGAATATCGCTAAGTTTAACAAAATTTTACTAGCGGCTATCCCCTGCACCTTTTTTTCCAGGCATCTTTTTTCATGTATGTGTTCTTCCACTCAAAAAGTGGACAGTACCATTGTTAAGGTGTTTGGGGTATTTACTAATTACTTAATTGTTTGCTTTCCTGTTGCTGTCCTCCCCTTCTCCCTACAAAGGCCTCAATTCATAAAAGGCTGTGCGATTAAAAAAAATCTGGACGTTAAAATACTGCATTTGGTATTTTAGACTTTTGTGCGTTAATTCATAAAAATATTCACAGGTGTGGTAGAAGTTCGGTAATTTACCGGCTTCAATAGACAAAAACTTGTTCGGTAACCTCAGAGCAGTGTGGAGTGTCTCTGTGTTGTTAAATGCTGTTCCGTGCAGTTAGGCCATTACAATAGTAAGAGGCATCCCCACATCCCTTTAGAATGTACATGTTTGTTATACTGCCTCTGCTCGCTCTGAATCTGTCTATTAGTCTTTCTTAACATTCTATTTAATTGCCACAGCTTAGAAGAACTTCCAAGAGACATTACACATGCCATGCTTAGTTGATTTCCCCACTAGCTCCTCTGCATCTTCAAACCGGAACCTAAGGGGTTAAACATCCGAACAGCCGCATGGGGAAGCTTCTTTTGTTCAGATCTCTCTGCTCGCTGCCTGGGGGGTAGAAAAGCTGGAGCCTCCTGAGAAGCCTGCACAAAATCTGATGAGCAGGACTTGCAGGAGACAGGGGCTGTTTCTATTGGCTCTGCTCCTGTCAGTCATCATAGCTCTCTCTGCTTCCACGAATGTCGGCTGGCTCCCCACAGTCTCCGCTCTGATTGCACCACACCAGAGGTGCCGGTAAAATTTCTGGACTTTACTGTGTTTTGTAGTCTTTATGAATTGGCATTTACTGACATTTGTTGAGGTATTTACTGCACAAGTCAGTCATTTACCTCACTGCTCGGGAATTTCAGCTTGTAATGCGTTAACAGCCTTTATAAAATGACATTTTTCTAAGTGCGCAGTAAAGTCAGCTGTTACCAGCATTACCGAATGTGATAATGCTTGATGAATCGAGGCCAAAATGTGTCATATTTGCCAAATTAATGTAAACCGCTGCATGACTCTGGACCAGTACAAGGCCTTGATGATAATGATGATGATGATGATGTCACTAGCTGGACACCCTCAAACCTGCTTTAGAGTCCACTGAGACATACAGGGTTCTTAAACTTTTGACACAATTAGTTTTTTAATCACACAGAATGCTGGGCACCACTTAGTTTGATTAAAGAATTATATAAGTTCCATTGGCAACGCTTCCCGGATACAAACTGCACCTGAATGGACTACCTGAATAAATGTGCTGATCTTGAAATACAAGCTAAATTACAAACTTTTCATTAAAAACAGACACAGCAAAGAAGGGTGTTAGCTTGAAGAAACCGTATGTGCATAAAATGTTTTTTACTGGACTCTTCCACGATGTTGACGTACCCTTACGGAAGAGACCTAACACTAGTCTATCAATTAAAAACATTCTGTGTACATGCTGTTTCTTGAAGCTAACACCTTTCTTTACTGTATCTGTTTTGAATGCAAAGTATGTAATTTAGAGATCTGCACATTTATGCAGGTAGTCCATTCAATTCAGGTGCACCTTGTATCGGGGAAGCACTGGCAATGGAACCTATATAAATCTATAAAAGTATTTCTGTGGCTAGTTTCATCCATATTTTGCAGTTTGTATTAAAACACTTTTAGAATAGGGATTAGTACATCATTTGCATATGATTTGCATTCAAGGTTAGGTATGTAATTTAGCTTCTGGGGGGATCTTTTCTTTTGCAGCCTAGAGCGCTGTCAATGGTGTGCTGTTGATTAAAGAATCAGAATTTAACTGTAGTTACGCACACAAGTACAGATCTACATATATGCCTCCCCCGCCCCCCCCCCTAAACAAACAAACAAAAAACAACCGACTTCTGGTGGACGGTCCGGTTCCTGTTTACCACCTCGATGTTTTGAGAGACAGGAGGTGTCTCTTTTATTTACAACTGCCACTACCAGTATGGATAGGAGAGGCACGAGTGTCGTACATATAAAATACATTTCAAGCAGAGGAGAAGGGAGGAAAGGACATCAGAATTGGCTTCAGTTAAGGGCAGTAAAGCTGGAAAATGCCTGGAACAGTTTTATATTCATTTACTAAATGAAATTCACTGAAATCAAAATGTGAACAGTACAATACATATGTTATGTAAGTAGAACAATTATTGATCTACTTATATATGCATTTTATTTTTCCTGTTATAGTATGGCTGTCCCTGCTGCTTTAAAACCGAGCTGACCTCAATATAGAGCCCCAAAGGTCAGAGCTGCATTTTTAGACATTTTAACCACACTTCACCATATTGAATATAACCCAATAAATAACAGACCAACGAACTGAACAGAGCTGGAAAGTTTATTTACTGAACAAAACAAAAAATCAAGCAGACAGAACCTGGGCACCGCTTGACTAATTAAAACTCAGCCAGCTGCCCTGGGAACTCGATAATAAACACATATAGTGAACAACAGAACAAAACATAAGGCAGATTATTTAAAAACATGCTTCATGCGCATCACTACAGCACCAAATAGAATACATTTTGTTATTAAATTCACAGTAAATGTTACAGAGGCGGCGAAAAGGCTGCGGAAATCATCCCATGGCCGGTAAGAAGCAAAGAATGAACAGGAACTCGCTGCAAGTTGCAACAACCAATCAGCAGCCAGCTTCAGCTGTGACGACTGCAGCAAGTGGGTAAGACCTGAAATCTGATTGGCTGATAACCAGGAAACACCAGATCTATAGGCGGGGCAGGGAACTATTGGGAGGGCGTGTTCCCCCCCACTATGGTTACAAAGTGATTTTTAAAAAGCAATTTGAGAAGTCCAACAATTAGGTTCCACACAATACTGATATATGCCCTTTGAATTGAGTCTCCTTTAAAATAAAATGTAGAAAAAAAAATTATGATGTAATGATTTGTATGTGTAGTATGGATAAGGAATAGAAGTTCAGCAGCAGAGAAAAGTCTCATTTTTATTTTCAGTTATATAGCTTTTTTTTTCTATATAACATTGCATCATACTGTCACAGTTGCAGTTTTAAAACCACCCTTTGTATTTTAAGCTATAAAACAAAGCACAAATAATGACCCTTTGAGCTTTCCTGCAGTAAAGCCTTATATCAAGCTGTCTCTCACGGTTTCTTGGCTGTTTAAAGCGGACCCAAACCAAACATTTTTTTAATTCAAAATATTTAGTTGCACCACTCTGACACATACAAAGATAAATAAACACTACTTCAAGCCTATGAGCATTTCAGTGCATGCTTTTCACCCTTCTCTTTTCATAACTAGGGTTATACAGGTGGCAGCCATTACTTCTGAGCTTAGTAGGAGGATTTAGATCATGGGTGTGTTTGTCATCAGCTCCCCTCCCTCACAGGGGCGTCGTGTATGTGAAATCTCACACAAGCTGAGATCACCTCCCCTGTGACATCATCAGTAGCAGCCTGTATTTTGTTTTTGTTTTTTATCTCCTCCACCAATCTGCCGGATTCTGTCCCGGCAATAGGAAAGGGAGGGGTTCCTCCAATGAATGTAAAATATTTTATATTTGTCAACATGCAGCTGAAAAAAGGCTATTTATTATTATAATGTAGAAAATAGATTTTATTTCTGAAATCTTGTATTTTTAATTTGGGTCCACTTTAAGTGCTTCAGAAAATGGGACTGTGTTGGTGGAATAGCTCAGTGAAGCTCTTCTGCATCAATAACTGAAGTTTAACTCTTCCTGTACTAGAAAACAATGAGACTCTTTTCTTTGCTAGTAATGCTGCTATTGGGCAGCACGGTGCCGTAGTGATTAGCACTCTCGCCTTGCAGCGCTGAGTCCCCGGTTTGAATCCCAGCTAAAGCAGTATCTGCAAGGAGTTTGTATGTCCTTCCCGTGTCTGTGTGGGGTTCCTCTGGGCACTCTGGTTTACAGATAAGTTAATTGGCTTACCCCTAAATTGTCCCTGGACTAGGATACATGTACTTCACAGTATAAACATATGACTATGGTAGGGATTAGATTGTGGGCCCCTCTGACAAGACAATATACTCAGTACAGCGCTGTGGAAGATGTTGGCCCTATTCCTTATGCGTACTACACATACCAATCATTATACATTTATTTTCACTTCAGGTTTGCTTTAAAGGATACCCGAAATGACATGTGACATGATGAGAGACATGTGTATGTACAGTGCCTAGCACACAAATAACTATGCTGTGTTCCTTTTTTTCTTTCTCTGCCTGAAAGAGTTAAATATCGGGTATGTAAGTGGCTGACCCAGTCCTGACTCAGACAGGAAGTGACTACAGTGTGACCCTCACTGATAAGAAATTCCCCTTTTTATCTCTTTCTTGCCCTCAAAAGCCATTTTCTGCTAGGAAAGTGTTTTATAGTTGGAATGTCTTATCAGTGAGGGTCACACTGTAGTCACTTCCTGTCTGAGTCAGGACCGAGTCAGCCACTTACATACCTGATATTTAACTCTTTCAGGCAGAGAAAGAAAAAAAGGAACACAGCCTAGTTATTTGTGTGCTAGGCACTGTACATACACATGTCTATCTCATTATGTCACATGTCACCTCGGGTATCCTTTAAGCACAAGATATGAACAGTCACTAGCGCCTCTTGCAATAGCAATGACTACACAGTTAGCGATACATCACACAATCACTTTATTTATTACAACATAAATCAGTGATAATAATGTCTTTCATGTAGAAAAAATAATAATTACAATAACAATAAAAATACTGTACAAACATAAAAAAACAACAAGAAGAAAATACAAAAAATATGTTTAAACTTAAACAGAAAATGTTTTCATGTGACATGGTTTTTATTGATGTTCACAAAGCTCTGAGAACGTCCCCATGTCTGGTACAATGCGACATGTGCTAATCATGTCTGTACAACGCAATATCAAATACTCATCAAGTCTGTAGGAATGGGCCGATTGCATACAATTTGTATGCAAGCCGGAATTATTTGTATATCAATCACTGACCATTTCTACTAAGCACTTTAGCTTATCTGAGATGGTAGGTGCACTAGGCAGCTTCATATTCTTCATTCATTGGATGGAAGTCACATGGAGTGAAAATTTCCCATTTTCTTCTGTAGGATGGGTGAGGAGGAAGTCAGCTGTGCGCTGGATTATTTTGTCCCCCATTATGTTCCATTTGTCCCCCAATAAGCATCTATTGTAAGACTAAAGCGGATCTGAGCTTGCTAAAAGACAAGCCACAGCATAATAACCTTTTCCTTGTTACAGCAGATACAAAGCTTGCAATAAATTTGCAGTGTGTCCACTTCCGGATTTCACGAAAGCACCCTGTGTTTACTAATTAGCTCTCTGCCGGGGCAGCCAGCTGACACAGCTGAGAGATCAAACAACAACTTGTGATTAGTCACAGATGAGGGGGAATTAGACAGGCTAAACTCTCTAAATACACACAGGGTGCATTTCTCTAGCTTTGACTTCTCTCCTGTACAAGAGTTCAGCTCCACTTTAATGTAGGACACATATGGTGTGTTTGTTTTGAGCTGTTGAAATCTATTGTTTTCTCCTCTTCAAAGGGGCGGCAGTTTTTAGGTTCCCACTAAACATACAATTTTCAGCCCAAGCGATCAGATTGTCATAAAACTGACTGCAAACAATTATAAATATGATTGTTCGACAATTTAATTGATCAGAAAAAAAAAAAGTTTTTTATAATCGGTTGTGAAGGATAGGAAGTACAGTTTGATTGTTGATGGTGAAATATCCAATGTGTTACGACATTTTATTTCTGATGGCTTTTCCGTGATCACTCGGGCGATTCTTCGCTCAAAATGATACCGTTTGGGCGCCTTTTGAACCTGCGTCACGTGCAGATATGTTAGGTATACACTATACAATTTAACGTAGATCATCAGATAATAAGATTTCAGCAGATTTTTTTTGCCCAAAGCAGGGCAGGCCATACACGCCTCGAATAGATTTCTAATAGAATTCATGGTGGAATCTAATGAAAATCTGTGTGTATGGGGGCGATTCGATCCCTCTTTAATCGAATCGATCACAGAGGAAGTGATCTGTTTTCAACACTGGATGGCAATCTTAGCGTGTATGGCCACCTTAATACAGATTGTGCAGCGGTTAGCTTTGTACCGATACCGTACAAAGCTATGCAATTTTCGCTCTTGTACTGCTTCCACCTGCGGACTCCCCGCAACCGTGCCTGTGTTAATCGTAGAAACAACAGGCATGTCCGATAAATATTCATGAACGCCATCATTTTAATAGATTTTCTATAGATTCTATGTTTTTATCAGATCTAACGTCTAATCCATTAAAAATATTGTATAGTGTATGCCAACCTTAAAGGACACCTGAAGCAAAAATAAACAAATGAAATAAACAATTGTATCTATCTTCCTTCTCCTAAAAATGACTGTTTAAGATATTCCACAGTTTTATTCTATGTTTAAATCTACTTTTCAAGTTTTAACTGTTTAATTGTTTTTGCTCAATGACGTATTCATTGAAGTATGCCAGAGCTAAAATTATTGACCTTTATCCCTTTCTTGCTCTCAGAAGCCATTTTCTGCTAGGAAAATGTTTTATAGTTGGAATTTCTTATCAGTGAGGGTCACATTGTATTCACTTCCTGTCTGAGTCAGGACTGAGCCAGCCACTTTCATACCTGATGTTTAACTCTTTCAGGCAGAGAAAGAAAAAAAAAGGAACACAGCATAGTTATTAGTGTGCTTGGCACTGTACATACACATGTCTATCTCATCATGTCACATGTCACTTCGGGTATCCTTTAACTGTTGTCAAGTTTTCTTTGAGGGCCAATGAGTGAAGGTCACCCCTCGCTGTGAATAGTATGCACCAAAAGACTCCGCCCTCAGCTTGAATGGCCAGCCCATCTGATAGCTTAGTTGCCCTTTTAACATTTCCGGAGTGTAGAAAAAAAATCAGCTAAATCCAACATGGACCTGTCGGACATGTAAACTAGCAAACTTGATCTTGCTTCTTCAGTTTGCAACTCGTTCCTGATTGGTCCAGATATTTAATAGCTTTTAATCAACTCAAACAGTTTTGTTTTCTGCTTGTTGGGGTCTCGATCAACGGCATCGGCGATCTTTAAAATGGATTTTGTTTCACTTCTGCTTAGGTTGCCCTTAATGTACAGGATGGCTTCAATCTGCTTGTTCCTGCGAATGAGAAGAAAAATTGTAGGGTTACTATATTGCAAAACAAACTCTAAAGAAGATGGAAGATTTCTGCTTCCTCGGGTGTGTACAGTATAAAATAATGCTCTGTGCCTGTATTGATAGTAAACTAGCTGCAGTGTGTGCTGATCTCTGCTGTCTCCAGTATGTACAGTATAAGCTATTACTCTGTGCCTGTATTGATAGTAAACTAGCTGCAGAGTGTACTGATATCTGCCACCCCCAGTATGTACAGTTTAAGCTGTTACTCTGTGCCTGTACTCATAGTAAACTAGCCGCAGCATGTGCTTATTTCTGCTACCTCCAGTATGTGCAGTTAAACTGTTATTCTCTGTGTACTGCTAGTAAACTAGCTGCAGCACGTGATTATCTCTGCTACCTCCAGTATGTGCAGTATAAGCTGTTATTCTGTGTCTGTATTGATAGTAAACTAGCCGCAGCATGTGCTTATCTCTGCTACCTCCAGTATGTGCAGTATAAACTGTTATTCTGTGTCTGTATTGATAGTAAACTAGCCGCAGCATGTGCTTATCTCTGCTGTCTCCAGTATGTACAGTATAAGCTATTACTCTGTGCCTGTATTGATAGTAAACTAGCTGCAAAGTGTACTGATATCTGCCACCCCCAGTATGTACAGTTTAAGCTGTTACTCTGTGCCTATACTCATAGCAAACTAGCTGCAGCATGTGATTATCTCTGCTACCTCCAGTATGTGCAGTTAAACTGTTATTCTGTCTGTACGGATAGTAAACTAGCTGCAACGTGTTCAGCAGAAACAATGTAGCCACCTGTGATAAATGTAAGAATGTAAATTAGGGTGAGGAATTTTTTGGCAATGGGCAAACAACGATGAAGTCATTTATACATTTATATTGTAAAATATAAGCAACTTCAATTATTAATTTACATTCAGTAATGTTTCTCTTTAAAGGGAACTAAACCCTAGGGGAAAAAAATGAGTTTCTCATACCTGGGGCTTTTACCAGCCCCCTGCAGCCATCCTGTGCCCCCGACGTCACTCCTGGATCCCCTGGTCCCCCGCCGGCAGCAAGTTTTGTTTTTGCCGACTCTGAGTCAGCGGGTCGCCACGCGTGTCATTACACCCGTTACCGCGGCAACAGGACGCTATAGCGGGTGCCAACACATACAAAGATACGTGTTGACACCCACTATAGCGTCCTGTTGCTGCGGTAACACGTGCAATGACATGCGTGGCGACCTGCCTACTCCGAGTCGGCAAAAACAAACTAGCAGCCGCCGGGGGACCAGGAGTGACGTCGGGGGCACAGGATGGCTGCAGGGGGCAGGTATGTGAAACTCATTTTTTTCCCAAGGGTTTAGTTCCCTTTAAGGCCACCAAAATGATACCTGATCTGGAAAAAAACTTTGGTTTTTTTTGTGCCGTCCTTAGGGGTACAACTTTGAATCTAATTTGGTTGAGATTTCTCGCTGGATATGGCTCTTCCCTTCCTCAGTTTTATGCACTAGGCCCCAGGAAGCTCTGAAAACTAATGGGAAGCAAAAATAAACAAACAACCAGATACTCACCTAAGCAGAGAAAAGGCTCTGGGTCCTATAGAGTCTTCCCGCTCCTCTCACGGTCCCCTCGTTCCAGCGCTGGCTCCCCGGTAGGAGTATCCAACCGATCAGCCGAATAAAGCTTTCTGTCCTCGCAGGAGGCTTTGGAGGCCAGAGTGCTCCCAAAGACGGGAGGCTCCATACTGCACATGGGGGAGTACAAGCTAGCACAGGAGCGGCATGAAGTCGACCGTCTTCGGGAGCACTCGGGCTCCCAAAACCTCCTGCGGTGGCAGAGCGTTCATTTGACCGATCGGTCGAAGACTGCTACCAGACTAGCGGTGGGACAAGGGGACCAGGACAAGACCGGGAAGGTTCTGTAGAACCCAGAGCCTTCCCTCTCCTGTGCTTGTTTTTTTGTGCTTTTTTTTCACTTCCCATCAGCTTGAAGAGACACAACAGTAGTTTAGAAGCGTGACGTGTCTTCCAGATCGTTCGGTTTTAGCATATCAGCCTGGGTGGAGTCTGGGTACTTTTTTCCCCGGGAATTTCTGGAGTGTATATATATAACGCCGGAGCGTGCCAAGAGCGAGATTCGTTCCAGAGGAACATCTGAACCTCCGGGACGCATCCAACGCATGACTCACAACCACTCCGGGGGGGATCTGCATTCCCGGAGAACTGAGATTCCTGCAAAAGTTTCAAGAATTTCTCCATTTCCTGGAAGCAAAGGGGACGGTTCATTTATCCGCCTGGAAAAACTCAGAGCGGTTTTATTGTTACAGCGGAGAGGCTAATGAGAAATATTACAGGAATGTCACTGCGTCAGCAGCTGCTAAAGAAGCTCTCTGCATTTTCACATCTAGCCTAGTTTAATTTGTGAAATGTGATGGATGTTAGATTGGTCACTGGGAATAAAGACTTAAAGCAAACCTGTAGCGAAAATAAACTTATGAGATAATGAATTGTATGTGTAGTACAGCTAAGATATAGAACATTAGTAGCAAGGAAAAGGGTCTCATATTGTTTTCCAGTACAGGAAGAGTTAATATGCTATGCAAAAGAGCTTTTCTGAGTTATTCTACCCAATGAGTGGAATACAGTCCTGTTTTCTGAAGCACTAAAAGAGAACCAGAGATGAAGCACCCTCATGTATTTTACCATATATATCAGTGGGGACATTAGAGAAAACACCTACTCTGCTCTCTGTTTCATTCTTCTCTGCTAAATCTGCCTGTAATCGGCTCTGATAAGAATCCCGGACTGAGCATTCAGTCTCGTTTTCATCAGAATGATTATAGCTGAGTCAGTCTTCTGTGATGTCTTTTCAAGCCCAAGCCTGCCCCCTTGTGGCTCTGAGTTCCTGCTATTTACCCTCGAAGCAGCAAAGCAGAGTCACAAGGGGGCAGACTTGGGCTTGAAAAGACATCACAGAAGACTGACTCAGCTATACTCATTCTGGTGAAAGCTAGACTGAATGCTCAGTCAGGGATTCTTATCAGGGCTGATAACAGGCAGATTTAGCAGAGAAGAATGAAACAGAGAGCAGAGTAGGTGTTTACTGTCATCTTCCCATTGATATATATGGTAAAATACATGGGGGTGCTTCGTCTCTGGTTCCCTTTAAACAGTCAAGAAACAGTGAGAGACTGGAGATAAGGTTTTTACTGCAGGAAAGTTCCATTCCCTGATTTACATTCTTAAATGTATCACAGGTGGCGACTTCTTCGGTCTCGTCAGGTGATCTTTGCGGAATGTTTGATTGTTGCGTGTTCCGGAGTAAGCAGAAACACCTGGTCTCCCAGAATGCTCTGAGGCAGACAGCTGCATAGCTAAATAGCATAAACTAAGCCTCATTGTGAGGGGGGGGGGGGGGGGGGGGGGGGGGGTTTCATACCAATATAGACCAGAATACCCAAACAGCTCAGGGTGACTCAAAACCACTGGGAAAGTATAGGGGACTTAAAGAGAAACTCCAGTGAAAATAATGTAATTAAAAAGTGCTTCATTTTTACAATAATTATGTATAAATGATTGTCAGTGTTTGCCCATTGTAAAATCTTACCTCTCCCTGATTAACATTCTGACATTTATCACATGGTGACATTTTTACTGCTGGCAGGTGATGTCAGTGGAAGGAGATGCTGCTTGTTTTTTTTGGCAGATGGAAACAGCTGTAAACAGTTGCTATTTCCCACAATGCAACAAGGCTCCCACAGTGTGATGTCAAAACCATGGTCCTGACATCACACTGTGGGAGGGGTTTCACCACAATGGGCTTGATTCACAAAGCGGTGCTAATCTACTTAGCACGTCTAAAGTCTTTAGACGCGCTAACCAGGGTGCTAAGTAGGTTAGCACCGGATTTCTCAATCAGATAGCTTTAATGGGCACTTCGCGCGGAGCGCCCTGCGCTCTGTGCAGTACGCGCGTAAAGTTTTACGAGCATAAAGTTTTGCGCGCGTAAACTTTTATGCGCGAAAAGCTTGTTTAGACGTGCTAAGGGGGTTTTCACAGGCGTGCTAACAGTTAGCACCGCTTTGTGAATCAAGCCCAATATCAGCTATACAGCGCTCCCTGATGATCAGTTTGTGAATAGGAATAGATTTCTGATGGGAAAGGGGATATCAGCTACCGATTCGAATGAAGTTCAATTCTTGGTTACGGTTTCTCTTTAAAGAGACAGAGAAGTCCTCCTACTAAAAAGCAATGCACAGTGTAATTTGCCTTCTTAAAACAGAAGGTATTTGTGTTGATTCAGCTTTAAGGGCCCTTTTCCACTAGAGCGTTTGCGATTGCTTAATCGCAACACCGCAAACTGCTAGTGATTTTAAAATCGCTACAGTTTGCTTTTTAACATAGGAATCGCGGTAGGTAATTTCCACTACCGCGATTCGTTTTTTACTCAATCGCGACCGCGCAACGATTTTTGCCGCGATGCAGTGCATAGCATAGCAAAATCGTGATCGCAAACGTCGGGAAATCGCCGCAAAATTTTTTACATTTGCTGAATCGCAATCGCTAGCGTTCAGCGTGAACACTAGCGACTGCTAGTGGAAAAGGGCCCTAAGTGTGCAACTGTGGTTACCCACAATGCTTCACTACTGAATATGCAGAAACATTTGCATATTCAGGAGTGATGCATTGTGGGTATTCACGGACAAATATCTTAGTCATCACCATTCTGGGAATCCCATAGTAAGTGCCAGATGTGCCATCACAGTGCATGCACAGCCTGGTTTATGTAGTGGACCTGTAATTAGGATGAGTTCCCGATCGCAGTCAGCACTGTTTACTTCATCAGGTCCATTGTGTTCTTACCGAATATCTGGATAGGCTGCAACCATAGTGGCCACTTCCAGCTGCACGGCGCTCAGATCCTGCAGTCTGATGATCTCCGCTATCTTAGGTAATACCGCCATCAGGTGCTCCTCCTCTGAACCCTGCAGATGACATAACATGGGGGACATTTAACCTCAGAAAAAAAGAAGGAAAGGAAGTAGAAAATGTAATAGATGAGGAAGCAGACCCATGAGAAGGAGAAGAATAAGTAGAAGGATTAACAGGAGGAAATGAAAAGGTAGAAAAGAAGACGCAAGGGAAGGGTGAGGGTTGTAGTGGGAGAAGCAAGGGAAGGGTGAGGAACGCTGAGGGGGAAGCAAAGGAAGGGTGAGGAACGTAGAGGGAGAAGGAAGGGAAGGGTGAGGAACATAGAGGGAGAAGGAAGGGTGAGGAACATAGAGGGAGAAGGAAGGGTGAGGAACGTAGAGGGAGAAGCAAGGGAAGGGTGAAGAAAGAAGAGGGGGAAGGAAGGGTGAGGAGCGTAGAGGGAGAAGGAAGGGTAAGGAACATAGAGGGAGAAGGAAGGGTGAGGTGTGTAGAGGGAGAAGGAAGGGTGAGGAGCGTAGAGGGAGCAGCAAATAAAGGGTGAGGAACGTAGAGGGAGAAGCAAGGGAAGGGTGAGGAAAGAAGAGGGGGAAGGAAGGGTGAGGAGCGTAGAGGGAGAAGGAAGGGTGAGGAGCGTAGAGGGAGAAGGAAGGGTGAGGAGCGTATAGGGAGCAGCAAATAAAGGGTGAGGAACGTAGAGGGAGAAGCAAGGGAAGGGTGAGGAACATAAAGTGAGAAGCAAGGGAAGGGTTAGGAAAGAAGAGGGGGAAGCAAGAGAAGGGTTAGGAAAGAAGAGGGGGAAGCAAGGGAAGGGTGAGGAACATAAAGTGAGAAGCAAGGGAAGGGGGACGAAAGAAGAGGGGGAAGTAACGGAAGGGTGAAGAACATAGAGGGAGAAGGAAGAGTGAGGAGCGTAGAGGGAGAAGCAACTGAAGGGTAAGGAACGTAAAGAGAGAAGCAATTGAGGGGTGAGGAATGTAAAGGGAGAAGCAAGGGAAGTGGGAGGAACATAGAGGGAGAAGGAAGGGTGAGGAGCGTAGAGGGAGAAGCAATTGCGGGGTAAGGAACCTAAAGGGAGAAGCATGGGAAGGGTGAGGAATGTAGAGTTAGAAGGAAGCGTGAGGAGCGTAGAGGGAGCACCAAATAAAGGGTGAGGAATGTAGAGGGAGAAGCAAGGGAAGGGTGAGGAACATAGAGGGAGAAGCAAGGGAAGGGTGAGGAATGTAGAGGGAGAAGCAAGGGAAGGGTGAGGAATGTAGAGGGAAAAGCAAGTGTGAGGTGAGGATTTCTCATACATTGTATATTCATACAGGCGCATGGTCAGAACCTGGACACTGGATTTCCTATAGCCAGAATTTTATCAGTTTACAGTAACAAGATTCTACTGTATCGGGGTCATTGAATTCCAGCTAAATCGGCTCTATCGAGTCTGGCTTCATTAAGGTGGAGGCCTAGTTCCTGTACGGAAATCTCGCCTTTCAGATATCCAAGATATTCTCGCTAATGTATAAATCTCCGACGTCTGATTCAAACATAACAGAAATGTGAGTTTTGGGCGGGAAGCGTAGGCGCTCAAGTAAAATAATCGGTGGTATTTGTTCAGAAAGATAAAGCTGAAGGACTTGGTGTGTTTTTGCAGGTCTAGGGCTTCTGCAGCTGATGAGAAATCGCCCTTTTCCAGTCCCAACACTATAGATCTGAGAACCTGGCCCTGAGGAATGTGGAATATAAACATGAGTGCGGAGGATCTGGTGCGGAGGCCTCCCTCTAGAATCGCTAGGTCAGGAACTATTTGGAAGTAAGTAGGCGGAGTGGAAATGGTTGCAATTTCCAAAGCACAACAACGGATCCTGTTTCCGCTGGGAGGACCAGACAGAAGCGGCTTTGATTGGACTTATTAAATGCATGTTGATGTCTGGTTCTACTACATAAACAGCCAGGTTCAACTTATCCATAAAAACGTAGTATTGTCCTAGTAAGAAAAGAACCAACAAACCTGATTTGCGCTTTGAAAAGTGCTCGGCTTATATATATCAATTGGGATGGATCAAACCAGAGCGATGTGATTTTATCATAAATGCAAACGATAGCCGTGCTTTTCTGATGCGATTGAGCCTCAATGTTAAGTATAGGAAAGTGGAAAATCGCTCTGAAAAGTGCTAGAACAGAGCGTTTTTTCCAAGTGTTTTTGTTACAGAAGCTGTTCAGTTTCAGCTCTACTGTAAAAAAAAAAAATTAAAAAACACTACACCGAAACGCTCCAAAAATCGCTAGGCATGATTAGAAAAATCGCTAGGCGCATGCCTAGAATCGCTCTGAAAAATCACTTCGAAAGGAGCTGAGCATTTGCGATTACACTAGCGCTTTTTGGTGTGCACCGGCCCTGAGTTAGTTTTAAAACCACACTGTCTTTTAAGCTATAAAACAAGGCAGAAATAATGACCCTTCGAACTTTCCTGCAGTAACACCTTATCTCAAGCTGTCTCTCACTGTTTCTTGGTGCTTCAGAAAACAGGACTGAATTCGACCCAGTGGGTTGAATAGCTCAGAGAAGTTATTTTGCATAGATAGCTGAAGTTTTTTACTCTTCCTATACTGGAAAACGATATGCAACTCTTTTCCTTGCTCCTAATGTTCTATTTCTTAGCGCTACTACACATACAATTCATTATATGATAAGGTTATTTTCACTTTTAGGTTTGCTTTAAAGCTGGTTCTTTTCTTACTAGGACAATTCTACGTTTAAAGCGTACGGGAATTGCCTAGATTGTTCTACCTCTAATCACATCCCTCACTGCATGTGGCACGTAGATTATGTTCCAGATAAAAAGGAGGTCTGAAAGGACATCTGAAGTAAGAGGGATATGGAAGCTGCCATATTCATTTCCTTTTAAACAATACTAGTTGCCTGGCTGTCCTGCTGATCTCTTTGGCTGCAGTAGTGTCTGAATCACACACCCAAAACAAGCATACAGCTAATCCAGTCTGACGTCAGTCAGAAACACCTGATCTGCTGCATGCTTGTTCAGGGGTCGTAGCTAAAAATATTAGAGGCAGAGGAGCAACAGGATAGCCAGGCAATGTGCATTGTTTAAAAGGAAATAAATAAGGCATTATTATCCATTATTTATAGAGCAACAATGCAGTATATGTCATGAGGCTCTGTATATCAAGTAGTGGGTATAGATTCAGTATAGATGCAGAGATGTATCATACACCACCATCAGGAAATCCCGCTTACTTAGAACAGAGAGGAACACAGGAAATAACAATCCCATAAAGATCATCACATTTTACACACAGTGACATCTTGTGGTTGTTTTACTATACTGCAGTTTAAGGTAATAATGTTGTTTAAGGTAAAAATGTAATAAAAAAAGTGCTTCATTTTTACAATAATTATGAATGATTAAGTCAGTGTTTGCCCATTGTAAAATCTTTTAAATCCCTGATTTACATTCTGACAATTATCGCATGGTGACATTTTTACTGTTGGCAGGTGATGTAGCTGCTGCATGCTTTTTTTGGCAGTTGGAATCAGCTGTAAACAGCTATTTCCCACAATGCAACAAGGTTCACAGACAGGAAACTGCCAGGAGTACCTCGGTACGCAGAGCTTCTTGTGGGAGGGGTTTCACCACAATATCAGCCATACAGCGCCCCCTGATAATCCGATTGTGAAAAGGAAAAGATTTCTCATGTAAAAGGGGGTATCAGCTACTGATTGGGATGAAGTTCACTTCTAGGTTGGAGCTTCTCTTTAAATCTCTAACATATATAACTGATAAACCATTTCTCAGTTTAGTGATAGATGGGAGGTTACGCTTACATGGAAGGTGAAGAAGTCGTTAATGAGCGCTGCGTTCTCCTTGATCTGATTGGCCAGAGTCTGCAGCTGCTGCACGTTCTTTTGGCTGACCTTCTTCTTCAGGATTCGGGTCAAGTGCTCTTTGACCAGATAAAAGTGGATTTTTAATATCAAGTCCTGCAAGAAATAAAAAGATAAACCTCCAGTAAGTAAACTATCACTTTTTTACTAAACTAAAGAGAATGCACAGCTTTGGGTGCCGGTCTAGTTGAGGAAACCTTATAGGCCAACAGCCACTCCCTCTCACGGCAATTTGGCTGCGACCACTAATCTGGAAGGAATAGGATCTCAGCGGGAAACACTAATGGTAAAATTGTACACCAGGACCTTTTAGGACCCTTGCCTTGCCTTGCAGAACAATCTGCTGTGGATAACTGAGATACTAATGTTGGCAACAATCCCCCCCCCCCCCCCCCCCTTTATGTGGTCTCTTCCATCTGTCAACCAATGAAGTGAAGTAATGCTTGTTAGATGCATAGCTCCCAACTGTCCCACTTTTGGAGGGACAGTCCCTCTTTGGGAAAAAAATCTCTCTGTCTCTTTTTCCCTCATGTTTTTTTCTACTGAAAAATGTGCTTACTTGACCCTAAACTTAATTCCCATCCTTTAAATTGATATATTTCTTATTCCCAAGTGTTAATGTGAAGAAAAATGAACCAGTATAGAAAGGGCCAGTGTGGGTTGAATTGTAAAACTACATATTTTCCTTATGAAATCTCTATGGTATGCATGACTAGGGGTGTGATGGGGGTGTGAGGAAAGTAGAGATGTCTTGTCAGGCAAAGCAGGCAAAGGGCCTGGTCAGGAACTGTGCTGGAAAAATATTGCATTAATGACATTTCTGAGTACTTTAGGTTATACAAAGCTACTTCAGTATTACCGGATTGAGTGTAGGGTAACAAAATGAGACTGTGTTTTCACTATAGGATAACTCTACATATGTAGGTAACTATAGTTATCTGTTTACACCACAAAGCTAAATTGGGTTTTTGGAGGCTCCTACCTAGGATGTCCAGATTTCGGCCTAGTGCTACTCCCATCCACACTGGCAGTTGCAAACAATACTAATGTCAACTTCTGTCTACCCAAATAAGATAAGAGGTAGACCATAGCTCCCAACTGTCCCTCTTTTGGAGGGACAGTCCCTTTTTGGGAGCCCTGTCTCTCTGTCCCTCTTTCCTTCCCATGTGTCCCTCTTTCAGGACTTTGTCCCTCTTTCTATGTAAATATATGTATTTCTCTACTAAAAAAAAATGTGTTTAATTTACTCTAAACTTTATTCCCATCTTTTAAATTGATATATTTCTTATTTTCAAACGTTAATATGAAGGAAAATACCCCAGGATAGAAAGGACCAGTGTGATTTGAACTATAAAACAACATATTTTTCTCATTAAATCTTTATGGTATGCGTGACTAGGGGTGTGACCAGGGGCGTGGCTTTAGTGTCCCTCTTTCTCATCTCAATAAGTTGGGAGGTATGGGTAGAAATCACAGGAGGTGGGACTTATGCTATTTAGGGTTGGGCTTCCAACATAACAGCCACAGGCTGCAACTAAAGAGCAGCCTTACTAACAGAAACCCTGCTTCCGGTCTACCACCTAGCTTCTTGGGGTGACAGGAAATAATGTCACTTTTATGTACAACTGCCAGTGTGGATTTGTAGCAGCTGTAGGCCTCAGTGGTCCGATCTCTGATTGTGGACATCCTAGTCGGGGGTCCAGTTTCGTTTTTTGATGCAGTGTGGTAAGCGAACAGATAACTGTAGTTATAGGTGTATGCAATAAGGCTGTCAGGATTCTAGCAGGGGGACAGGAATAGATCGATCCTTACCTTGTGGCAGGGAGTACACAATGTTTTGAAACGTGAAACGAATTCCCCTGTAATTTTCATGATTTCCTTCATGGTTTGGTAACTGAAGGGATTGCCTCCTTGGGACATCCTCCTGAACAGAGACTGTGGGGAAGAATATGGAGAAAAGATGAGTCCACAAGCAAAATAAATAAAAGAAGCTTGATTGGAGGGCTAGTGCTGCGAATTCAACATTGCCCTGCCTTTCCTACCTCCCAGGATGGCTATTTTGCAGAGCATGGTAGGTAAGCACAACCTAATGTCAGTGGTATCTCTAATCAACCAGCAGCTGGAGCAGTGCCGTGTTTAGAAGTGTCAAAGAAACAGTTCTTGTGGCAGTAAAGACAGCCAGGCAGTGCCAAAGTCGCAGCACTAGCCCTGCTGTCATGTTTTTTGTTTCATTTATGCTTTAGTTGTACTAACAATTTTTTCACATCCAAAAATACAAAATTCCCCCCAAAAAAGTGCAATTTTTTTCTCTTTTTACCTCGGTGCCTTTGCCTAACTGAAACTGTGCAGTGCCAGGGGAAAGTTTTTTTTTTTGTTCTTGGCAACAGTAACAATTTCATCTCTGCATACAAATAACAGAAAGCTTCCTACAGATAAGATGCGGACACTATGACCAGAAGGTAGTTGCAACCCCCCCTCCTTTGAAGAGTTTACACAGTAAAGTAAGCCTGTTGGATGGGTGATGTTTGCTTTGGGAGGGACAGTAAACTGTGGCAGTAGGGAGGGAAAATTAACACTGAGCTGGGTTGAAAAAAAAACAAAGAGAAGGGCAGAAGTGATGTCACTTATGGCATCACAGAGAAACAGTAAAGATGGAAACCAGCTGAAATATTATTTTCTTCCTTTAATACCACATTTCAGACAGACCGTAGTGCATAGATTTTACTTACCTTCAAGTCTATAAAGAGGTCCTGGAGCATAGACTCGTACATGGCATCCTCCAGCTCCTTCACAATGGACATCAGCTCCTGCCTTCTGCTTGCCGTAAACTTCCTGTCCGTGTGAGTAACAAATTCCCTAGGATAAAAAAATGAATAATATGTAATGTAGTGTGATATAATACAGCACAGTAAGATATACAGTATAATGTAACATAAGACAGTATGATGTAGCAGAATACAGTGGGCTTGATTCACTAGGACAAATAGCATGCCTTATCAGAGTTAACACGCCTTATCATGATTGGCCCAATAGGCTGCCTGTCACTTGACAGGGAACTTGACAGGCAGCCTATTGGGCCAATCAAAGTGCGGGGATAATGTCCTTTAACCTGCTGAGCGGTCTGGACGAGCTCAGCTCGTCCAACACCGCCAGAGGCTGCCGCTCAGGCCCTGCTGGGCCGATCCTGATGAAATAAAAAGCAGCACACGCAGCCAGCACTTTGCCAGCCGCGTGTGCTGCCTGATCGCCGCCGCTCTGCGGCGATTCGCCGCGAGCAGCGGCGAAAGAGGGTCCCCCCAGCCGCCTGAGCCCAGCGTAGCCGGAACAAAAAGTTCCGGCCAGCGCTAAGGGCTGGATCGGAGGCGGCTGACGTCAGGACGTCGGCTGACGTCGATGACGTCACTCCGCTCGTCGCTATGGCGACGATGTAAGCAAAACAAGGAAGGCCGCTCATTGCGGCCTTCCTTGTTTATTCTGGGCGCCGGAGGCGATCGGAAGATCGCCTCCGGAGCGCCCTCTAGTGGGCTTTCATGCAGCCAACTTTCAGTTGGCTGCATGAAATAGTTTTTTTTTTTATTTAAAAAAAACCCTCCCGCAGCCACCCTGGCGATTTAATCAGAACGCCAGGGTGGTTAAAGTGATTGGACCCGCAGGGGCTCAGGGCAGGACGAGTGGAGCTCTTGTCATTGCCAATTAGCAGGCATAAGTTCATAACGCTCGCTATGCCACTCTGATAAGGCATGTTAACTCATATAAGGTGTGTTAACTCTGATAAGGCATGTTAACTCTGATAAGGCATGTCATTTGTCTTAGTGAATCGAGCCCATAGTCACATAAACATATGGTAACCTGTGACGAATAATACAGGCAGACAGGAGGCAGACAAGCGCACAGATATTGGTTCATACCTGAAGTGCTGGCAGCAGTTTAGGTTGGCGATACAGATTGCTTGATATGAAGCCTGCGTCTTGTTTTTCTCCAAAAATTCTCCCAATAGCCTTTTAAATCTGAAAAGAGAGGAAATGATCAGTTACCAAGCTTCACTCGTAGAAATCCTGGCTAATAAGGGAATATTAATATTACTAGCTGGTGGCGTGCTACGCTGCAGAAGTGCATGTGCCATGTCTCTGGACGTCCTGCTGCATGAGCACACCATGCAACCAGCCCTGTGGCCAATTACAGTAGGACAGGAGGGGGTGTGTGCTGGGCGGACCAACAGTGTCACGACCAATAACAGTGGGGCAGGAAAGGGCGTGTGCAGGTCGGATGGACACAGCACCACAGCTAATCAGGGCAGTGCAGGAGAGGGCCGTGTGAAGGGCATACAGACATACAGTGGACGGTTTAGAAATTATTATTACAGATCATTATTGTTATAAGGGCTGGTCTACACTAGACCAGAAATAATCTGGTTCATGGAACAGACTGCAGCAGAGAAACAGACATGTCACGGAACAGATCTGTTAGACGTAGGATCCGTTCAGACATGTGCCAGCATGTCCGTTCTGTACTTACAGATCGTTGCAGTGTCAGAACGTAAAGACAGAAGTCGGACATGACATTAGCAATGCCATTATGACTGATATCTGATGCGATGGAAATGTATGAACACTGTCTCTGCAGAGGGTGACAGCGCATGCGCCATCACCCACCACCGCAGTGATTGCCCAAGTGTGAACCGAGCCTACAGCTTTTTATACCTCTCTATGGCTCTAATGCGCCAAGCTCATGAATTATGTCACTTGTGTGTCTCTCACCTTAGCTATGGAATAGATGGGAAAACTGACTCAAATTAAACAGTTAATTCATGGGATGATGTTTGCGTCTCAGGGCCCTGATATAAGTAAGTAGTACCAAGGATAAGGCAGGAAGTAGCCTCTATGGTAACACAGGAAGTAGCCCCTAGGATAACAGGAAGTAGCCCCTAGGATAACAGAGGAAGTAGCCCCTAGGATAACAGAGGAAGTAGCCCCTAGGACAACACAGGAAGTAGCCCCTAGAATAATGCAGGAAGTAGCCCTTAGGATAACAGGGAGTACCCCCTAGGATAACACAAGTAGTAGCCCCTAGGATAATGCAGGAAGTAGCCCCTAGAATAACGCAGGAAGTAGCCCCTAGAATAACGCAGGAAGTAGTCCCTAGGATAACACAGGAAGTAGCCCCTAGGATAACACAGGAAGTATCCCCTAGAATAATGCAGGAAGTAGCCCCTAGGATAACACAAGTAGTAGCCCCTAGGATAACGCAGGAAGTAACCCCTAGGATAACGCAGGAAGTAGACCCAAGAATAACGCAGGAAGTAGCCCCTAGGATAACACAGGAAGTAGCCCCTAGGATAACACAGGAAGTAGCCCCTGGGATAACACAGGAAGTAGCCCCTGGGATAACACAGGAATGAGTTACCTCCTCAGCAACTTCTCCAGTTCTTCTGCCAGGAGCGGGGCCAGCCGTTCCACCAATTCCGGCTTGATCTCAGCTGCGCTCTTCAGCCCGCCATCGTAACACTGGAAATATAGGGACGGATTGAATTGTTATTCCTAATTCCTATACCAGGACTCAGCAGTAGCTTAAAACGTACCTTAGACAATCACAACAAAGTATTTATACTTATCTTGGGTTTCCTCAGTGTTCGGTCCCCTCCATTCTTCCGCTCTCCGCACCGGTAAAGTCTCAGACTGAGGCAGTCGGGGTCTACTGCTCCTTGATGGTTGGGAGCTCTCTGTGCCTACGTAGTTACAAGCTTTAGGTGACTACGGGAGCACGATCGAGGAGGGGCAGGGCCAGGCCGCACATGCGCAGTAGTCACTGACTACCAGGGCTGACAGCGGGAGGACGGAAGGAGACTGGATGGACACCAATGGAGCTAGGGGACTACGGGGGGCTGGAAGAAGCCCCAGGTAAGTATAAATCCTCTTGCTCCACCAATAAAAGGTTTACTTTAAGGACCAGCTTCCACTACGCCGACATGTGTCTTACTAGACACACCGGTACAATGACCGCTTTTGCTGCCCATCACATTTTGCGCAGCAGGAACCTTTTCTCTCTTGCTCCCTAAGTCACTGTGAGGCGCGTCACCACGCGCATGTGCAGTATATTCTCAATTACTGTCCACCCTATAGTCTTTAAATTGCAGGCTTCTTACACACGCATTGGGTTGATGTGGCTCTAACATTTAAGAGCTCTAGGCTCGCTATACACCAGCAGTTCTGGATGTAAGCATGACTCCATAAAGAGACAATTTGCATATCCAGCAGTTACGCATTGTGGGTAACCACAGTTACACACTTACAGCTGAATTATTGCAAATACCTCATGGTTTTAGGAAGGTAAAAGTATATTCAGTGTTCCTAGGTATTCTGTATTCCTCTGTGACCATTGTCCTGAAAAACCACCAATATAGCTGCTAAGCCACAGTAACCTTTATTTAAACCGGAACTGTAAATATGAAATATTTAAAGGGGCACTATAGCAAAACATTTTAAATATGTGCAAACATATACAAATAAGAAGTACATTTTTCCTGAGTAAAATGAGCCATAAATTACTTTTCTCCTATGTTGCTGTCACTTACAGTAGGTAGTAGAAATCTGACAGAAGCGACAGGTTTTGGACCAGTCCATCTCTTCATAGGGGATTCTCAGGGATTTATTTATTTTCAAAAGCACTTAGTGAATGGCAGTTGCTCTGTCCAACTGCCAAAAAACTGTACAGAGAGCAGGGAAGTCGGCCAGCATTTTTGTATAAATCCTTTAGGGAATATCTTTATAAAGAATAAAAGCCTTACTAAGAATCCCCTATGAAGAGATGGGCTAGTCCAAAACCTGTTGCCTCTGTCAGATTTCTACTACTTACTGTAAGTGACGGCAACATAGGAGAAAAGTAATTTATGGCTCATTTTACTCTGGAAAAAAAACGTACTTCTTATTTGTCTATGTTAGCACATATTGTAAATTTTACAATTTTTCGCCATAGTGCCCCTTTAAGGGTTCAGGAATGTCTGCAGATGATCGTTTACAAAAGACAACTGTACACACAATACAACTGTTATCATTTTGTAATCACATTTCAAAGAGTGCCCCTTTAATAATCCTTACCTGAATGACGTCGATGTGGAGCTCAGAGAGGTACAACTCCCCCAGCTTCTTTGGTTCTTTGCCATCTTTCCAAAGCGCCACTTCCAAGTCTAACGCTTTATTCATGTGCCTTCCAACCGATTCCTGGGAGAGCAAAATAGACGATTATATAAATACGGTAGAACTCTACGTTTTTATGTAACTTGCTGGAAACCATGGCAACAGTATATGTTTTGGTATTAACAATACCCACAATTCTCCTCTCTCTTTCTGTTGCCACATTGGTTCATAAGTCTGCACAAAGCAGGAAGTAAAATCTATTACTCCCTTCACACCCGGACTGCATTTACTGCAATGCCACAAGAAGAAGGGATCGCCATATCTGTCGGCATGCTGGTTCAGTGTGTGCACCACCTGGAGTTAGGGGACGTTCGCACATAGCAAAATTTGCGTGCAGTTTGTGTTTTTGCAAATTTGCATTTCCTGCACGTCTCATGCAAGTGAAGGGCATCGCATTTGGCTTGCTTGGTCGTGCCACTTTTCAAATTCTGTTTTTAGTGCAACAGTGTTGCACTTTTATGCACACAGTGTGCAAGTTGCACGTAATGTAAGTCAATGGAAACTCAGAAAAATTGCATGCATTTTTGAAGCTACATAGTTAGGCCCAGTGCACACCGAGCAGTTTTAGCAGCGATCCGCCAACCGCATCCGCCTGTGAAAACGCTTGGCTAATGTATTTCAATGGGATGGTGCACACCAGCGGTTTGAGGTTTTTAGCAAACCGCAAACGTGCCTCCTGCTGCACGTTTGCAGTTTGCAGAAGCGTTTCTGCCTCAATATACAGTAAAGGAAAAACTCAAACCGCTCTAGAAAACGCTACATCAGAGCGGTTTTCCAGGCGTTTTTGTTACAGAAGCTGTTCAGTAACAGCTGTACTGCAACAATATATGTAATCTGCTACACAAAAACTCCCCAAAAACCGCTAGACATGCTTAGGAAACGTCTTTAAACATGCCTAGAATCGCTCTGAAATCTGCTCCAAAAACCTCTAGCGTTTTGAGGATCTGCTGGAGGTTTTGGTGTCATACTGGGCCATACTTATTGATATGCATAAAAAATGCATATGCATTTAAAAAAAAAAAAAAATCACATATAGAAAAATCACATACAAAAGGTGTACAAAACGAACAAAAAAATTGCGATGGAAATGTCAGAATTTTCCAGTTATTCGCCACACAGTTATCGTATCCCTCGCTTTCTGCTATAAACATCTTTCTCTTGTCACCCGCCTACTTACAGCTTCCGAAGGCAGAAAATCGTTCTCGAATTGACGGATCCTGTGCAGAGGGATGAGGCTCTCCAGTCGCGACTCATCAACGCTGTTCAAATGCTTCAAGATTAAGCTGAAGACGAGAGATTTGTCATGATGTGCTTTTAACGTGTATTTGCTGATTATTTCAGACTATTATTATCAGGCTTGATTAACATCCTATTTTGAAATTTTGATCCTTAAAGGACATACGAGGTGAAAATCGACTGAGGAGAAAAACAATTGTATCTATCCTCAGTCTCCTAAAAATGACATTTTTAGATACCCCACCATTTTATTTTATATTTAAATGTAGTTTTAAAGTTTTTACTGTTTCATTGTCTCAGCTCAATGACACCTTCATTGAAGTCTGCCAGAGCTCAAATCTATGAACTATTGACCCCTTTATCTCTTTCCTGCTCTTAGAAGACATTTACTGACAGGAAAGTGTTTTATGGCTGTATTTACTTATCAGTCAGAGTTATGCTATAGTCTGACCCGGTCCCGACCCAGACAGAAACTGTCACTTCCATAAATGATTAACTTTTTCAAGCAAAGAAAGAAAAAAAGGAACACAGCCTAGTTATTTGTGTGCTAGGCACTGTACATACACATGTCTATCTCATCATGTCACATGTCACCTGGGTTGTCCTTAAAGTTATTGTGTGAGTTTTCTTATTCCTCCCACCTGACATGAATTTCTGCCTTTGCACCTTTAAAGAAAAAATATCAAGTCAGAGGAAGGCACTGCTCATTTCACTTCTGGGTGTTGTCTCTTCTCTAAGGAACTTTCTCTCCCAGGGGGGCTGTATGGCTGATATTGTGGGGATATTGTGGGGAAACCCCTCCCACAGAGTGATGCCATGACCATGGTCCTGGCATTTTGCTGTCTGTGAACCTCGTTGCATTGTAGGAAAGAACGTCTTTTTCTAACTCCCAAGCAAGCAGTATCTCCCTCTGTGCATAGAACTCTCAGTAACGAACATTCCGTACAGATCAACTGGCAGAACTAAAGATGTGACCACCAGTGATCAATTTTAGAATGTAAATCAGGGAGAGGAAAGGTTTTACAATGGGCAAACACTGACTAAATAATCTATAAATGAATATTGTAAAGAAAATTAAGCAATTTTATTTGTTATGTTATTTTCACTACAGTTCCTCTAACTTTTTTTTCACCACCTCAGGTTCACTATAGATTGAACACTGTGCTTCAAAGCATTTAGAGGAGTCACAGATTCTATCTTCCCACCTTCCCCTGGATAAATAATGGGCAGCTGGAAGGGGAGGGTGGACCATGGTAGCCCCTATAGCTATTAGAAACCAGAAAAAGAAGTGGTGTTTGGTTCCCTTTAAGTCATAGCTGGAACACGCCTTTAACATCCTATTATCACTCCGACCCTCCCAGCATATTTCCCGGAATATGTTCAGAATGATGAAATCCCGCCAGAGAGGGAAGTGTGAGCGGAACTACAGAGGAGTCGCCACTCGAAGGATTTACAGATTAATTAATGTTTCACGTGGGCACGTGTTCTGCGACGCCCACATGTCACAGTGTTGCAACCCTAATTACCGCATACTGTAAGCAGTTACTGGAAACCACATGAGGGTGTAGTTTTGGCTCACGTGTCTCTCTTATCTTCATATTCCCAAATCAGCAAACATCTCATTCATTTATAATTAGCTACATTTTCCCTCTGAAAATAACACGTATGGGTGGGGCCCTCCATGCCTTGAGAGGGTGGTTGTCCTGATATTTAATTGTAGTGTAAGTTCCTCAGTAAGCGTCAGGCTGGTCTTCCCGTATTAACTGTATATTGCGCTTTTCTCCTGGCGTACTCAAAGTTTTTCAGTTGCGGCCAGTAGGGGCACGTTCTATAGGCCGTAGCAGTGTTAGGGAGTCTAGCACAAGGACTCCTTACTGAATAGGTGCTGGCTTACTGAACAGGAAGCCACAAGTCTTAACCATGACACTATCTAGGCACTAATGAGGCTGCCTAGTCTGGTGCCTGGAGCCAGTGCTTCAAAGAGATGCAATCCAAGAATTTAAGTCACAATTTATTTGCATCTAAGTGACCATCTTTATTGACCATATAGTTACGTGACCATCAGGGCATTTTTGGGCCATTTGTGGCTGCCCTTTCAAATTTCTCTTTCCATCTATCCACCAAACCACCCATCCATCCTCCATTCATCAATCCATGCTCCATTCATTCACCCATACATCCATCAAACCATCCATCCACCCACCCACTAGTAGTCGGAGGCCCCCCACAGCTCTGGGCCCAGCTGTGATCGCATCTAGTAGTTATGCCTCTGAATCCATCCATCCTCCTCCATTCATCAATCCATCCTTTCTACCCATACATCCATAAAACCCTCCATTCTCCCTTCATCCATCTTTCCATCCCCCATCAATCCATCCATTTTCATTGGTACAGATTTCTGATCAGGGTATATTTGATTGTTCACCTCTCAATGTCGATTCATTTATGCCAAACCTTGAAGGGCATCTGAGGTGAAAATAAACTGATGAGAAAAACAATTGTATCTATCCTCCTTCACCTAAAAATGACTTTTGTTTTAGATATCCCACAGTTTTATTTTATATTTAAATCTAGTTTTTAGGTTTTTGTTTTTTTTACTGTTTTTGCTCAATGGCACCTTCATTGAAGTATGTCAGAGCTCAAATCTATGCATAATTGATCCTTTTTATCTCTTTTCTGCTCTCAGAAGCCTTTTACTGACAGGAAAGTGTTTTATGGATGTAATTACTTATCAGTGAGGGTTATGCTATAGTCTGACCCAGTCCGACTTGGACAGAAACCATCACTTGCATACCTGATGTTTAACTCTTTCAGGCAGAGAAAGAAAAAAAAGGAACACAGCCTAGTTATTTGTGTGCTTGGCACTGTACATACACATGTCTATCTCATCATGTCACATGTCACCTCAGTTGTCCTTTAAGACAACCAAAGCTGCGGTATTACATGAGCTATAAAGCTCCGTCCGACTTACTTTGGGTAAAGGTTATGCACCCAGCAGAGCAGGAAGTGGATGTCTTTGTTGCACAGCTCGAATTGGATGATGCTTTCAATCTGTGACTTCAGGATACGGTGGTAATGCTGTGCGTACGTGTTACACACATCATATTCCTCCGGGTAACACGCCTTGTAATGCGTCGCTATACTGATGAGGTCATCCTTGAAAGCTTTTCCCAGAAGTTGAGAAGTTTGTGACAATGTAGAGGAGGATTCATTCATGGGTGACTCCAGGAGAACCTTGTCAAGGCGTTCCTCTACAGACTGCTTTACGGCCCTCTCCCAGGTCTTTTTCCATCCCTTCGGCCTCGTCTTATTGGCTGTGCTCAGGTCGTTGCCACACTTGTCGTCTTCTGCTTCTTGCACCACAATGGCCTGCACAGCTTGTTTCACAAGATCTGCGTCTCTTATAGTGAGGGAGTCTTTAATGGTCTGAGATACTTCAATCTCAAGTTTGTCATGAAGTTGTTCAAGTTTCTCCTTCTCCTCTGTTTCGGTTCCAACAGGAATCTTGTGTTCCAAGTCAACTAGGCCTTCACTGGCATACCAGAATTTCTTTCCTTCTATTAGTTTCTGTATATCTGCAGCTAAAAATCAAGGGCAACAGTGAAAGAGATTATACTGTTTGTTTTGTATGTCGAACTTATTTTCTACATCCACTACTACATACATATATATATATATATATATATATACATATATATATATATATATATATTTTTTTTTTCAACACTCCATCGGTAGCCCAAAGGTGCTGCGTGTTGACCCTGTAGTTGTAATATTCTGCATGCTATGAGGTCAGATGACATCACATGTCATACAGGAAGGGACACACTAGTTCCTTTCCTCTCAAAGCAGGGTTATTGGGACACTCCTGCTCGGTTTACCCGATGTGGACCTAAATCTGGTTCTGGAGGCCATCATGTTTAGCTACTATAAGTCACACATGGCAAACCTAACTTACTTTTTTTATTCACATTCTTCTGCACTTCACATGCAAAAAGCACTAGACAGGAAGTGCTGACTGCCTCACCTAGCCTAAACTGAGGAAACAGAAAATGCTGCACAGTTATGGCCCGTACTCACGGGCTGCAGAAGTGGCCTGTCGCCAGCACACGTGAGCGTGCTAGCGACAGGCCGGCGACAGCTTCTCTCCAGGTCCCTCCGCGTACACACGCGGAAGAGGGACCAGCGGCGAGACGGAAGCTGTCGCCGACGTTCCTCCTCCCCCCGCCGGAAGCTTCATTCACCTCTATGGAGGTTGCTGTCGCTAGTCCGCGTACTCACTAGCGACAGTTGCGGCGGAGGTGCGGCGGCGACTGTTGCCATGCGATTGAAACTTTCAATCGCATGGCGACAAGAGCGGCGGGCGACAGTTCGGGGGGCGCGCGCGTGCGACGGCCCATACTCACGGGCGACCTGTCGCCGCAACACGCGCGCGCCGCGTGTTGAGGCGACAAAAGTCCCTCGTGAGTATGGGCCATTACACTTTTGGTGACCTTTTTTCTTAACAGTTGTCAGGCAGAACCACCTACCACATAACTTGGGACTGCTGATGAAATAGTGTCTTATGACCTTTCTAGAATTCAGCTGTGAAGTACTTCCTGTTTCTTCAGTCTTGGCTACATACTGAAGCAGGCACTTCCTGTCTACAACTATTTCAAGCAAAATTATATAAATGTTAGCCCCATTTTAGAATTATTACCTATTTTTATTATTTTGTTCTGTGTTGTGACAAAGACTTTCAATTTTAATTTTAGAAGTGTTTAAAGTGTTGCTGAGGGTCATGCCTAAGTAATAGATTTTTTTGTTTTCTACATCCAGGACATGAAGACAAGTGACCTGTTTATGAAGACGCTCAGCTCCTCTCCTGCCTTTTTCTAATGGCTGCAATGCAACCCTCCGAGCAACAGATGGAGCTAAAGGTAATCTGTTACAGAACTGTTTCGGTTCTATAAATATACTCCTCCCCATTACCTGTTAGCTCCTCCTTCACTGGCAGCACTGGAGAATGCGGTCTTGGATGAGGCGACGTGACATTCTTGAACACTTTCTTTATCCCGTGGGTGATCCCCTTCTTCTTCTTCTTCTTCTCCTCCCCTATGGAGTTTTCAGTTGTGGCGACCTGTGCCAATTCAGCCATTTTTTTCCTTAATGTCTTCATATATAGAGACGAAACTGCAGGCGAGAGAGCGGAAGAGAAGAGAATTTAATTCCACTGATCTCAATGTTTATACATATAAAATGGACCTAAAAATCACCTCCCATAATTCTAGTATGACAGAGACACTTCAAAGAATGAATACTTAAACACATTAATTTTATTCATTTATTATGCTTTTACATTACCACAGGTGGCGACATCCTTAGTCCTGTCAGGTTTAGCTCTGTGGAATGTTTGTTTACTGGGAGTTCCAAAGCCAGTACAAAATATACTTGAGTCTCCCAGAATGCTCTAGGAGGAGAATTCCACATAGCCAAACAGCCTAGCATAAATATTACAGGGTGGGCGAGGCTACTTTCCATACACAGCAATATATAACTATAGATGTAGAAAGTTTTTCTGATGATGAAACCAGGAACATTTCTGTATAAGTGGGTATCCTGAATAATTGACTGCATTCTACTATAAGTCACTACAGGGCCTCTTTAAAGTGGACCTGAACTCTTGCACAGGACACAAGGAAACAGAGAGAAATGCACCTGTGTGTTTTTGTGAGAGAACAGCCCGTCTAATTACCCCTTGTCTTCAAGTAATCAGAAGTGTAATTTGGTCTCTCAGCTGTGCCAGCACAGAAGTTTGGCAGTTACACAGCCTCTTTAAAAGCGTAGTGCATCTGGCTCATATGAATGGTACGCACTGTACCATGGAGAGAGAAAGGGGGGGGGGGCTGGAGGACCCAGCTACTTCTCAGAGCAGGGTAGGCTGCTGAGCCGGGAGGACCCCAGAGCAGAAATCCAGCTGCCACCTTACCTGAACCTAAACAGTAGTTCTGAGTAGCAGTAGTGTATTGCGCATGCGTGGTTTCACACTAGTTGTGGCCTAAGAGTTGGCCGCAAGCATGACCCGATACGGAATGAAGAATGTGATAATATTAGGAAGATCACGCAGGCAGTCACACTGTCATTCTCCACAAAGACGCTCTTCAGTGTCACATAATGCTGAGTACTGTCATCCCTGTAGCCAAGAGTTCAGTTCCAGCACATGTCTATCTCCTATTAAACATTTACATGCAAATGTCCCCTCCTTAAAGCAAACTGAGATGATGAGATAATGAGATGTGTCTATAAACCGACTCCTAAATATGGGGGGGGGGGGGGGGGGAGATAGCATTCCACAGTTTTATTTTGTGTTTAAAAACTAAAAAAGTAGTTTTATTGTTTTAATTTTCTCATCTGAATGATAATCTTTTAATGTTGCAAAGTTAAAATTTATAAACCGTTGTTTTTTTTTTAATCTATTCCCTACACTAAAAAGTTGCTCTCTGCGTGGCAAAAGTTATTTTTTGTCGCTTGTACTTAGCTATCAGTGAGCGTTACGCTATAGTCCGACTTGAGAGCTATCAGTGAGCGTTACGCTATAGTCCGACTTGAGAGAAACTGTAATCTGCATATCTGAATTCTTAACCCTTACAGTGAGAAAAGGCAAAAAAAGGAACACAGCCTAGTTCTGTGCAGCAATGGCACCATGCATGTGTTTAAAGGGGAACTGTATTAAAAATAGCTTAAAGGATACCCCAACTGAAATGTGACATAATGAGATAGACATGTGTATGTACAGTGCCTAGCACACAGATAACTATGCTGTGTTCCTTTTTTCCTTTCTCTGCCTGAAAGAGTTAAATATCAGGTATGTAAGTGGCTGACTCAGTCCTGACTCAGACAGGAAGTGACTACAGTGTGACCCTCACTGATAAGAAATTCCCCTTTTTTACCGCTTTCTTGCTCTCAGAAGCCATTTTCTGCTAGGAAAGTGTTTTATAGTTGGAATTTCTTATCAGTGAGGGTCACACTGTAGTCACTTCCTGTCTGAGTCAGGACTGAGTCAGCCACTTACATACCTGATATTTAACTCTTTCAGGCAGAGAAAGAAAAAAAGGAGCACAGCATAGTTATCTGTGTGCTAGGCACTGTACATACACATGTCTATCTCATTATGTCACATTTCAGTTGGGGTATCCTTTAAGTAATAAAATTGCTTCTGTAATGAATTCCTAAGGATCGATTGACCTCCGGCCATCGTCCCCCCAAGGGTATGTATCCCCTCCCCCATGCCCGTGGTTAGTGTTGAAAGCCCACACAGGCACGACTTCTGGTGTCATCGCCAGCACAGCACAGGAGGAGGTGAGGATTTGCGCTGGTGGACAGGTGGACCTTCAACCCTCATCACACAACGGGGGGTACATACACTGGGGGGGGGCTTGCAGGCGACGCTAGGGCGATGTTTAATACTGATATCTATTGCAAATCTGTGTGCAGTGTGTGGGCTGGCATCTGATGCTTGATCTGGTGGCAGATGTATGGGCACCATACAGTGGACCTGAACTCTTGCACAGGGCAGAAGGAAAACAGAGAAATGCACTCTGTGGGCTCGATTCACAAAGCGGTGCTAACCCAGTTAGAGACTTTAGGGCCTCGATTCACAAAGCGGTGATAACCCAGTTATCACGCCTAAAAGACTTTAGGCGTGATGACCTTTTCACCACTGAGTTATCACCGATTTTTCCTGCTGTTACCGCGCGTAAGCGCGTACGCGCGTGAGAGCGCGCGCAAAGTCCCATAGGGCTTAATGGGAGCTTCGCGCGAAGCGTCGGGTGTTGCGCGCGCACTTACGCGCGTACGCGCGGCAACTTCGCGCGAGTTTCTTCTTATCATGCCTAAAGTGACTTTAGGCGTGATAAGGGCCTTTTCACCACGGTGCTAACACTTTGCACCGCTTGGTGAATCGAGCCCTAGGTGTGATAACCACTGCACCACGCTGGTGAAAAGCCAGTTTGGGTGTGATAAGTTTAGGCGTGATAAGTTTAGGCGTGATAAGTTTAGGCATGCTAAGTTTAGGCATGCTAAGTTTAGGCATGATAAGTTTAGGCATGATAAGTTTAGGCATGATAAGTTTAGATTGCGCGCAAAGTCCCGCACGCAAAGCAGCGCCATTAAACTCTATGCGAAGTGCACCAGACTTTGCTAGTGCAAAACTTTTGATCAGCTGTACACTGCGGTGCTAACGCAGTTGGTGCTTAAACTTATCACACCTAAACTTATCACGCCTAAACTTATCACACCTAAACTTAACACCTAAACTTATCACGCCTAAACTTATCATGCCTAAACTGAGTTTAGGCGTGATAAAGGGCTTTTCACCAGCGTGCTAACTGTTAGCGCCGCTTTGTGAATCAGGCCCTGTGTGTATTTAGAGAGTTTAGCCTGTTTTATTCCCCCTCATCTGCCACTAATCACAAGTTTAACTTGATCTCTCAGCTGCGTCAGCTCAGGAATCTCCTCTGCCTCGGCAGAGCAGCTAATTTGTAAACACAGGAAGTTAGCCCTATGTCTGCTTCCATGGGAGCAGGAAGTAGACACACTGCAGATTTATTGCAGGATTTGTATCAGCTGTAACCAAGAATTGCTTTTCTTTAAAGGTTACTATGCTGTTGCTTATCTTATAGAGCTGAGAGGAAGCTCTGAGTTCAGGTCCGCTGTAACCATGAAGCAGAATACACAGGGTCTCAATGAATGCATTGTAACATGAAAATGAGACTTTTCCCCATAAGAAGCTATTTGTGTCCACATGAGGCTATAAAAACATCGATGTGATCGGAGATGTGTCTTTCTTGGCTCCAGGAGGTTCATCATGTGTTGTTCTGTAGATGAGCCAAGGTGAGTTTTGTAATATTACGTAGTGGATGAACTGGTTTTCCCAAACGCTTTCATAATATTTGGGAGGTAAAGTTCCCCGGAAGGATGAATATTAGAGCAGGCTGTGGGAAAACACGGCATATCTGCAGTAATAATCGCACTGACCTCTGTAACACCATTACATCCAATGCTCATAAACTCTCCCATATATTACATGCTTAAAGAGACACTGAAGCGAAAAAAAAAACGATATTATGATTTGTATGTGTAGCACAGCTAAGAAATAAAACATTAAGATCAGATACATCAGTGTAATTGTTTCCAGTACAGGAAGAGTTAAGAAACTCCAGTTGTTATCTCTATGCAAAAAAGCCATTCATCTCTACGACTTTCAAAGTCTTGGAGAGGGCTGTCTTCTGACTTTTATTATCTCAACTGTAAAGCCTAGTGCACACCAGAGCGGTTCTGCTGAGGTTTGCGATCCGCTTGCGGGTGCGGATCCGCCAGGGTAATGTATTTCAATGGGGTGGGTCACACCAGAGCGGGAAGCGTTTTGCAGAAACGCATACTCCCGGGCTGCTGCAGATTTTGGATTGCGGATGCGTTTCTGCCTCAATGCTAAGTATAGGAAAAACGCTAACCGCTCTGAAAAATGGCACTTCAGAGAGGTTTGCCAGGCGTTTTTTGTTACAGTAGCTGTTCAGTAACAGCTTTACTGTAACAATACATGAAATCTACTATACCAAAACCGCTACACAAAACCGCAAAATGAACCTGAAACGCTACAGAAAAAGAAGAAAAAGCGTTTCAAAATCTGCTAGCATTTTGCGGATCTGCTAGCGGTTTTTGGTGTGCACCAGGCCTAAGTGAACAGTTTTCTTCTTATCTGCCAGAGGAGAGGTCATTAGTTCACAGACTGCTCTGAAAGAATCATTTTGAATGCTGAGTGTTGTGTAATCTGCACATATTATAGAATAATGCAATGTTAGAAAACACACTATATACCTGAAAATAAAAATATGAGAATATTTTCTTTGCTGCTAATCTTCTAGTAATTATTCATAGTACACAACCAATTCATTATATCATTTTTTTTTCGCTTCAGTGTCTCTTTAAAGAGGCCCTGTAGCGACAATATAGTAAAAAGCAGTCAATTATTCAGGATACCCACTTTTAGGGCTTGTTCCTGCTAAGGGTGTTTTCGCCTTTTTTTTTTTAAGTGGTAGCGATTTTCAAAATCGCCCTAAAAGCGCCCGTGCAATGATTCCCTATGAGAGAGTTCACATCTGAGCGGTTCCTTTCCGATCCGCTCAGCAAAACGCCTCCTGTACCATTTTTGGGGCGATTTTGCTACAATGGAAGGTATAGGAAAAATGCAAAACGGTCACAAAATTGCTTTGCGTGGCAATTGTGTTTGCTCTTTTAAGAATGAATACATTGTATTTATTATTTTTCGGGTCAAAGAGTTCACTTCCTGACTTGCGTCAGGAAGTGAAAAAAACAAATCGCTCTGCAAAAGCACATTTACACAAAATCGCAAAAAAGTGCAATTAAGCGCTTGGAGAGGGGGGAAAAAATTGTGCAAAAAAAAAAAAAAAAAATCAAAAATGTTCTTTTTTAAGCACGCCCCCAATAGGTGCTTGGAATAAAAAGTTTTGATGTAAAGTTTGCTTCCTCTTCTGTTTGGTTCCCTCGTGTTATGAGACTACATCGCCACATCCACAGCACCATTCCTTTTACTTTTAAAACAGCTGTAAAACCGGCTTTCAACGTACATGATCGTAATTTATCTATAAAATGGAGTAGTCTGAGTTTTGATTTTGGATGGACGGTTTCTGCCTGCCCACATTGCCACCACAGACTGCAGAAATTTGACGCAGACAGAAGTCTGTAAACTTTTTATTTTTTTAGCAGCAGGTCCAGACACTCCTATACTGTGTGAGACACCTGCCCAAATGTATGTGTCAGTCCACCTCCTCCACTACAGTGTGTTGATGATAACACTCAGGCAGAAACAGCTATTAGGCCTGGTGCACACCAGAGGAGTTTTTCTGAGCGTTTTGAGTTTTTAAATCTGCTGCTAATGTTATCCTATGTGTCTGTGCACACTGGAGCAATGAGTTTTTGTAAAAAAAAAAACATAGCATTACATTGGGAAGAGCTTTTGAAATCTCTAAATGCTATGGGGTTTTTCACAAAACCTCATTGCTCCAGTGTGCACAGACACATAGGATAACATTAGCAGCAGATTTAAAAACTCAAAACGCTCAGAAAAACTCCTCTGGTGTGCACCAGGCCGTACTAAGGGCACTCCACTGAACTGAGAGGCATATGGAGGTGGAAATAAGTATTTCCTTTTTTAAAAAAAGCCCCCTCCGCTCTGGCCAGCATCCTCGCTCGCACTGCCGTTAAGTTCCGGGTCGCGGCTTGATGACATCATCAAGCCGGGACCCGCCACTTACGTCGGAGCGAGCGTGGATGCCGGCCAGAGCGGAGGGGATCGCCGGTCGCGGGAGGAACGTCAGGAAGGTGAGTGGATCCTCTTCTTACCCTCCTACAGCCACTGCTCTAATAGTGATAACTATGATCCGGCAGCAATCGTAGTGATCACGTGATCAGGAGCCAATCGCGTCGGGAGCGAAAATGGCAGGTGGCGTAAACCCTACATCACATCAGGGTTAAGGTGGCCACACACACGATACAATAAAATGATCCAATTTTACAGCAATTCCATAAAAACGATCATATCTCTAGCAAAATCGAAAGCTTTTTTTTTTTCAATCGACTGAAGAATCCAATTGGATTTCCCTTTTTTTTTTCAATTTATATCGATCCGGAATGCCAGATATTTCTCTTCAATTTCTACTAAAGATTGTATGGTGTGTGTTGGAGTGTCAATTTATTAATATACACACCCTAGCAATTTTCTCAGAGTTTCCAATAATTTTTATCATAATTAAGGAAAAATTGAACATAGGTGTGTGGTACATTGGTCATATTTTTGAAATGTTTCAGTCAGAAAAATTGATTGCAATTCTTAAATTGAACAAATATTTAAAAGATTGTATGGTGTGTGGGCACCTTTAGACAGCCACAAGTGCGGCGTAGGACTTACATTACGCGGTCAAAAAAAAAAGGCACAAACAACGTATAATAGAATGTATTACATTATTCAGGATACTGAATTGTACATTCATCACTTCAGGTTCCCTTTAAATGCATGAAAGTTATCTTTCTTGTAGCAGGACGGATGTTTATTCTAAGTGATGAAACACTTGCAGGTGTCTGTGGAGTCTCTTGCTTCTGAAACTGAATGCACATTTTCATGTATGAGATGTAACATCGCACCCTGTGACACTTCCTGTGCTAAGCCAGCATTCTTCCTCATCTCTGGCGTGTAGCGTTATGCAGACCACAAGCCTGCCTTCTGCCAAACAGCTCCAATCATCTGTGTAAGCTTTAATCATTTACAAAACTATTATTAGGATCCATCAAGCATAAAACTCCTGACCGCGTGCCGAGCGCGCTGTGCATAAAGAAATCCTGAAGAGCGTCGGTAAAAATCGATACTCACCTTTCTAGAGGGAAGGCTGAGGTACAGGGGCGTAACTAGAAATCACTGAGTCCTCCCCCCCCCCCCCCCCCCCTCGGGAAACTTTAGATTTGCAGGTTTAAAAATGCATAGAAATTACATATGCGTTTTTTTCCTGCTGCCCATAGATTTCCATTAGCGGCAAAAATGCAGCGTTTTCCACAACGCTAGTGTTTCTGCTATGTGTGCACCTAGCATGATGGAGCAGAACTGGCTCTGCAGACTTTTCCCGCATCACTACAGTACACAGCACTTGGGGATGGCTAGAGAGGTTGGGGGCTGGGCGCTGTACAGAGCCTGCTGCACGCTGAATAGTCTGTCAACAAATCATGCAAAGTTTTGTAGACTATAAATATTTGTAATCAGTGGCTGAGCAGATGCAGTTATTAGAACAATTATGCAGAGAGCAGAAAGCTTTTTCTCTTCATGCGCTTAGTTGTCAGTCTCTCAGGACAGGGAAAATAAATTCTTCCCCCACAGCGCCCCCTGCAGCTTCTGTGCCCCCCTGCAGCTGCATCCCTTGCAGTGGCCATTGCTACACCCCTGGCTGTGGATCCAATATGACTTTGGTGGGGATTAGATTGTGAGCTCCTCTGAGGACAGTCAGTGACATGACTATGTACTCTGTAAAGTGCTGCAGAAGATGTCAGTGCTATATAAATACATAATAATTATATGGTAGGACATTAGACTAGGACTATGGTAGGATTAGATTGTGAGCTCCTCTGAGGACAGTCAGTGACATGACTATGTACTCTGTAAAGTGCTGCAGAAGATGTCAGTGCTATATAAACACATAATAATAATATGGTAGGTCATTAGACTATGACAGGATTAGATTGTGAGCTCCTCTGAGGACAGTCAGGGACATGAGTCATGACTATGTACTCTGTAATGTGCTGCAGGAGATGTCAGTGCAATATAAATACATAATAATAATAATATGGTAGGACATTAGACTATGACTAGGGTAGGATAAGATTGGGAGCTCCTCTGAGGACAGTCAGTGACATGACTGTGCACTCTGTAAAGTGCTGCTGGAGGAGATGTCAGTGCAATATAAATACATAATAATAATAATATGGTAGGACATTAGACTATGACTAGGGTAGGATAAGATTGGGAGCTCCTCTGAGGACAGTCAGTGACATGACTGTGCACTCTGTAAAGTGCTGCTGGAGGAGATGTCAGTGCAATATAAATACATAATAATAATAATATGGTAGGACATTAGACTATGACTATGGTAGGATTGGATTGGGAGCTCCTCTGAGGACAGTCAGTGACATGACTGTGCACTCTGTAAAGTGCTGCTGGAGGAGATGTCAGTGCAATATAATATAAATTACAGCAAGACATTCTTCCAATACATTAAGAAGGAAGAAGTCCAGCGTAATCTATTTCCTCTGCGCAAACTCTGACATTTTCATTTACCCACCCGCACCCCCATTCACTGATAACTCCTCCCCCCTCCCCCTCATTTCTATAAATCATATGATTAGTTACCATCATTGCGTACCAACAACATCACCTCTTCCAGACAGCTACAGCTAATTTGTTTTTACAGATAATATTTACAGAGGAGCAGGTGATAAAAATAACAAATATGTACAGTATCAGCTGAGACTTACATCCTCCACTTTGTGGCTTTGTAAACAGACTTCATACAGAACAGCGGCTTATTAAACCTTAGAATGGACCTGAACTCTTGCACAGAAAAGAAGGAAAACAGAGAAATCCACCCTGTATGCACCTAGAGAGTTTAGCCTGTCTAATTCCCCCCTCATCTGTGACTAATCACAAGTTGTAATTCGATCGCTTAGCTGTGTCAGCTGGCTGCCATGGCAGAGCAGCTAATTTGTAAACAAAGGATTGTTACCTTTATATCTGCTTCCATGAAAGCAGGAAGTAGATTTATTGCAGGATTTGTATCAGTTGTAACAAAGAAATGTTTTTCATTTAAATGTTATTATGCTGTTGCTTATCTTTGAGAGCAAAGAGGAAGTTCTGAGTTTCAGGTCCGCTTTAATATTCAGAGAATCTAATTCAGGCTCCTAACCCAGACCAAAAAGATCCGTACATCCTGCCCTGTCCAAGCTCCATACATTTCCCCAAATATTTCTACATTCAATCCTCATTCACAGCCTGCACACCATCTTCTATCGTTCGCTACAACCACCTTATCACACGCAGGGCTTCTCAGGAGCTGCCTGTCCCTCTTGGGAATACTTTCCATCTGTCACTCTCCAGCCTAGGACTCCTTCAAGCATAATAAATCATATGGCCATACACTATGTAATATTTGTGCCCATCTAGATCAATCATAGATTCAACAAAAATGTCTGTATTTTAGCTAACCACGCCACCACGGTTATCTCACCATTAACCCGTGTGTGACATCACACGATCGGATAGACTTTTTTATTTTTCACAAGAGACCAACAATATATGTGGTATTGTCAATCGCGGGACAGTTAATGCCACGGTTGAATATTGTATGTGTCGCTCAAAAGCTAGTCATATACTATACAATTTTGCTTTCGGTCATTATTACAATTGATATTACGATCGACTGACCAAAAATCAACATTGCGGTTTAGTATTACGATCATAATATGGATCCTAATTACAATAATAAATACTGTAAATCCACTTCAATTAACGATCAGTTTGACGTTTTAGTCTGGTCAAACGTCTAATCGGGGAAAAAAAGTTGTTGAGTGTATGGCTACCTAAGTTTAAACTCACCTCTTCAAAGAGACATCGTGTAATCTGAGCTAGTCACTCGTCTTCAGACATAGATCTACCTCCTGCTGCCTCCTGTGCCAGCTGACTGATAATAACTGACTGCCTTCTCAGCTGTTAGATACACAGTGCTGCCCGCCCCTTTGTCTCCGCCCCTCTCCAGATAGATTGCAAGCTTGCAAGGACAGCTCCTCCCCCTAGTGTTGTTCTACTACAGCTCCCTTTGTCTTTAGCTCATGTATGAGTTTGGACTGTGGGAACTAAATATATGTTTGTATTATGACAGGGCGAGCAAAGTACAATCTTACATAGAAAATCAGAACCGACTGAGACATCTTACACATCTGATAGTTCCACAAGTAATAACAGTAATCATATAGTAATAATATAGTAATAATAACAGCTTATTTCACCATTTAAATTCTTAAGATGACATCACTCGATTTTTCTGTTTGATCGACCATTCGATTCTATCATTTTATTGGATTGGGGAACAATCGATTATGTTCCATTCTGCTCGATTGACGGAAATTGGCCAATATCTGCCCGAATTAAACACTACCAGTTGCCTGGCAGTCCTGTTAATCCTCTGCCTCTAAGAGTGACCACACACCATACATGTCATGGTGGTTAGCGCTCTGGCCTTGCCGTGCTGGGTCCCTGGCTCAAATCCCAGCCAGGTCAACATCTGCAAGGAGTTTGTATTTTCTCTCTCTGTGTCTGTGTGGGTTTCCTCCCACATCCCAAAAACATACAGATAAGTTCATTGGCTCAGGGCCGGGCAGAGGCGAGAGAGGCTCCAGCCTCAGGACGCAGTGTAGGAGGGGGCGCACAACTCACTCAGCTATCATTCCCCTATTGTGTTAGAAGCAGAGAGAAATAAGAAAAGGGGATACATGGCAGTGACTGCAAGCCAGATAACTAGAGATTAAGGTGTTGGGAGGATTGGGGGTCCTGGGGCACCTCTTAGTCTAATAGCAATCAGTGTGTGACGGCTGGGGTGGGAGGGATGGAGGGGCGCACTTTGGTGTCTCAGCCTTGGGTGCTGGAGGACCTTCTCCCGGCTCTGCATTGGCTTCCCCCTAAAATTGGCCCTAGACTATGATACATGCACTACTACACAATATAGACATATGACTATGGTAGGGATTAGATTGTGAGCCCCTCTACGGGACAGTTAAGTGACAAGACAATATACTCTGTACAGCGCTGAGTAAAATGTCGGTGCTATATAAATACTTAAATAAAAATAAATGTATTTTCAATACAAGAATTACAACCAATGTTTCTGATTGATTGCAACATTTGAAAAATCTGACTAACGTATCACACGTGTTCAATTTTTCCCCAATTATGAAAAAAAAAATGATTGAAAACTCTGAGAAAATTGCTTGGGTCTGTACATTAAAGGGAAGGTTCAAGCAAAAAAAAAAAAAAAATGAGATACACTTACCTGGGGCTTCTACCAGCCCCATGTAGCCATCCTGTGCCCTCGTAGTCACTCACTGCTGCTCCAGCTCCCCGCTGGCAGCTTTCTGACCTCGGAGGTCAGGGCCACATTGCATACATTTTTACGCATTCCAGCTAGTGCAGGAACAAAAATTTACGCATTTCACCACTAACGCGTAAAAATGTGTTAATGTTCCTGCACTAGCGGGAATGTGTAAAAATGTACGCAATTTGGCCCTGACCTCCGAGGTCAGAAAGCTGCCAGCGGGGGATTGGAGTAGCAGTGAGTGACTACGAGGGCACAGGATGGCTGCATGGGGCTGGTAGAAGCCCCAGGTAAGTGAAACTCATTTTTTTTTTTTGCTTGGACCTTCCCTTTAAGAAATTTACCAGTCTACCTTACTCCATTCGATTTTCATAAAACGTGATCAGAAAAATCTGCAATCAACTTATGAAATTTGATCAGATTTGAATGAAAAAAAAAAACTTTACATTTTTCTGTACAACCATTCGTTTTTATCGAATTGGATCATTTTATTGTGTCCCTTGTGACCACCTTAATACTTTTAGCCATAGACCCTGAACAAGCATGTAGATGAGGTGTTTCTGACTGAAATCTGACTGCATTAGCCATGTGCTTGTTTCAGGTGTGAGATTCAGACCCTACTGCAGCCAAATAGATCAGCAGGGCTTTCAGGCAACTGTTTAAAAAGACATAAATATGGCAGCCTCCATACCCCTTTTGCTTCAGGATCCTTACAATCAAATCGTTTAATATTCCTGTTTTAATTAACCATTTTTTTTAAATGATAAAAAATGGTTGATTATTCAATTATTTCGAATTAATGGTGTATGGTAGATCTGATAAATTAAACTAATCAAAGTCTTATTTAAAAAATAAACAAGTGATCAGTGTACGGCCACCTTAGATTGTCCTTTGGCACGGTCCCCCCTCCCCTGGTGTATTTTACATGATCGTGTGCTCCTTTCCTATGACCGCCTTGTACTTGTATTGCAGGGACCACCTAACCAGCCCAAAATCGCATGATCATATATTTTGTACTGTTTGCCTTGTATAGCTTTGTTCTATGTTGTATAACCTTGTTACGTCTGTCATCTTTTGTACCACTGTATGCATTTATTGTCCAGCGCTGCGTAATACGTTGGAGCTTTATAAATACAATATATAGTAATGATAATGAAATAAAGCACATGATCAGAAGGTGACAGTAAAAGCACATGCTATGGTCTCACCTGTGGCAGTCTGTGTGCTGGTTTCAATGCCGGAGGCTCCGTGCAGAATAGCACCACCGTGTCCTGTGTGACACTGCTGCAGTGCCGATAGTCCCAACAGTAAGAGCAGTGTGACAGTGTGACACTGCTGCAGTCAGTCCTTTCAGTAAAAGCAGTGTGTCCTGTGCAGTGACTGGCAGTGTAATACTGCTTCTCACATGCTGCCTTCATGTCTTATACAGCTTCAGGTCCCTCCTTGCTGCTGACCACACCCCTTATCTGTCATCATCATACAAAGAAAACCCCACTGCAGGCATCATTTGGGAAATCCCCACTGTCTGCAGACCTAACAGCAGTTATTTAGTTTGAGGGACCCTATAATATATCTGCCCCAAGGGCTGGGGAGGGTCCTGCTCAATAGAAATATATTTAAATATACAGAAACAAAAGTGAAAGTGGAAGGATGAGACAAGGCTCTGCAGCTGTCTCTGTGTAGCATTGCAGCAATGTCATCATCATGCTACATAAAGGGAACAGGCTGTAGATGGCTCCTATGTCCCAATTGCCCCAACTGTGCCTTTCTTAGGAGGCATTCACACTGGGGCGACTATGGCCATTTACTGCTAATCGCTTTTTAATGCGATAGTGCAAAGTTAACTATATGGCAGTGATCTCACTGCCACGATCGCGATTAGTGGTAAACGCAAACATGATACATGCAGCATTTTTCACGATTTTAGAGCAATTGCGATTTTCAATTGCGATCGCTAAAAAAATGCGAAAATGTCTAGTAAAAGATATGTGATTATTACATAAAAAACGCAGCAGCAAAAAGCTAGTGCTAATCGCTAGCATTTTGTGATCGTAAATGTCAATGGGCCCTAAAGGACAAGTGAAGTGAGAAGAATATGGGGGCTGCCATATTTATTTCCTGTTAACCACTTCAGCCTTCAGTCGTTTTCACTTTATGCATCCGAGCAATGTTCACCTCCCATTCATTAGCCAATAACTTTATCACTACTTATCACAATGAACTGATCTATATCTTGTTTTTTCCGCTACCAATTAGGCTTTCTTTGGGGGGTACATTTTGCTAAGAGCCACTTTACTGTAAATGCATTTTAACAGGAAGAATAAGAAAAAATTACTCAGTTTTCAGCCATTATAGTTTTAAAATAATACATGCCTCCATAATTAAAACTCACGTATTGTATTTGCCCATATGTCGCTTTTTCTGCGGGGGAGAGGAATCAGTGATCGGGCACCATAGCCCGATTCACTGATTGCCTGGCTAACGAACCGCGGGTCGGGAGCACACGTGCACGCGCGCGATCGGCCGCAGGAGCGCGGGGACGCGCACATGGCTTCCTGGGCGTAGCTAGTACGTCCAGGAGGTCGAAGAAGTTAAACAATACCAGTTGCCTGGCAGCCCTGCTGATCTATTTGGCTGCAGTAGTGTCTGAATCAAACCAGAAACAAGCATGCAGCTAATCTTGTCAGATCTGACAATAATGTCAGATACTCCTGATCTGCTGCATGCTTGTTCAGGGGTTGTGGCTAAAAGCATTAGAGGCAGAGAATCAGCAGGACAGCCAGGGAACTGGTATTGCTTAAAAGGAAAAAAATGTCCGCCTCAAATCCCTCTTGCTTCAGTTGTCTTTTAAAGGGACAGTCCTTATATCTGAACCATTTAATAAGCTTCTGATTTTTTTCTGTACAGTTAATCGTTTTTATGGAATGACCATAAAATTGAATCATTTTATTGTATGTGGCCACCTGTAAAGGGACAGTCCTTGTATTTAAAGCTAAATGTCTATGTCTATTCAGGTCTTGAAAGGAACCCGAGGTGTGAGACCTATGGAAGCTGCCATATTTATTTACTTTTAAACAATGCCAGTTGCCTGGCAGTCCTGCAGATCTCTTTGGCTGCAGTAGTGTCTGAATCACAGACTGAAACAAGCATGCAGATTTGTATTAAACATCTGATCTGCATGCTTGTTCAGGGTCTATGGCTTAAAGGGCAACTGAAGTTAAAGGAATATGGAGGCTTCTGTATTTGTTTCTTGTTACACAATACCAGTTGACTGGCAGCCCTGCTGATCTATTTGGCTGCAGTAGTGTCTGGGTCACACCAGAAACAAGCATGCAGCTAAACTTGTCAGATCTGACCGTAATGTTAGAAACACCTGATCTGCTGCATGCTTGTTCAGGGGCTATGGCTAAAAGTATTACAGGCAGAGGGCAGCCAGGCAACTGGTATTGCTTAAAAGGAAACAAATATGGCGGCCTTCATATTTCTCTCGCTTCAGTTGTCCTTTAAGATGATCAGCAGGACAGCCAGGCAATGTGGATTATTTAAAAGAAAGAAAATGATTAAAAAAAACACCACTCTCGATCAATTTATATAGAAAAAAAAGGGAAATTCGATCAGATTTCAAAAAATAAAATGTATGAATGAATTGTATGGTGTGTGGCCCCTTTAGGCACGGTTCCCACCCGCTGGGTACGATCTTCATGATGCAGCAACAGACAATCAAAAATAGCTTGATTGTGTAATGATTGCATAGATTTTTGTTCTAGTCCTCCTAGCTGGAGATGTCACATGGGACGTGTTCTTTGCCTGAAGACTTCTGCGCTGAAGGTGCACACACCGTACAATTAAAAGATCCAATTTTACACCCATTTGATAATTACGATCGGTTGTCCCAAAAAAATTGTAAGTTTTTTTTATCATTGGTGATCGAATTTCCAGTTAAATGATAAGAGATCAGGAGTGTTGGATCTTTCTGATTAATTTTTATCAAAATTGTATGATGTGTGGTAGATTGTCAACTACTTGATGTACAGACCCAGGCAATTTTTTCTGAGTTTTCAATCCTTTTTTTCATGTTTTGGTAAAAATTGAACACACGTTTGTGGTACATTGGTCAGATTTTTGAAAAGTTGTAATCAGTCAACACTATTGATTGCAATTCTTGAAATGAAAAGATGCTTAAAAAAATTGTAAGGTGGGTGTGGCCACCTTAAAAGGCTTCCGTCTTTCCCAATTCAGAAAGACGTGGGATGGGTGATTGCAGCCAGCTATTCCTCTTTTGGCACTGATATCCTATAACTTCTTCCTCCTCTGACTTCCCTCTTTTATCTGTGGAACTGTATGCAACTAATTACATGTTTATGTAACTCTCAACTTTGTCCCCATCCTCCCAACTGAGGTATTGCTCATCTTCCCAATGCTAAGATGAGCGAGAAATAGTGATGAAAGGACCATGGAAAACGGGCGCAACTAGAAATCACTGGGCCCCCCTGCAAAAGCTTCGGATAGGGCTCCCTCCCGGCTGCACAGTGAATAGGGACTGTCTACACATCTTTGTCTGCAAAACTTTGTATGATTCCTTACCAGTGGCTGAGCAGAAGCAGCCATTAGAACAATTGTGAAAGTTGTTTTTCTCTCCTTGCCCTTAGTTGTCAAGACTCTCAGGATGGGCCCCCTGTGGCTTCTGGGCCCCCCTGCTGAAAAGGACTGGCTAATAAAAACAGGTAATTTTTCGAGGCTTCAGAGTCTCTTTATGTCTCGTACAAACATTCAATTTTGATTGGCCAGTGAACGGTCAATGTTGCCACCTCCATGTAGCGTGAGAGTTTACCTACACAATCTGCTCATACTATTCAAAATCTGTTGGCCCTCATATTACTTGGAGGTGGTGGTAAAATTGGAGACTGATTGGCCAATAATCGTTGGGTGTGTGTACCAGGCTTCAGACAATCACTCCAGGATGTGCTAAATAAACATATCTCTCTGATTATGTCAGGTGGTGTTGTTGTTATGAATAAACTCAGTAGAGGGATTTGGTTCCAAGAGAGGGATTTTCCCTCTTTAAATAAAAAGTACAAATAGCAGGAACAGACCTGTATTAAATTAATCAGTATCAGTCATTCATCTTGCAAATCTGATAATCCTCTGCAGAGATCAGGTTCAGCCCAGGTGACCTCACACTAAATTGTAGAACAAGTCAACCTGGCTGATCGGAACCCAGACAACATCTCTCCCGATGATCACACACCCTCCAATGTACACCAACCCAGCAGGTCCGAATACTCCTGACACTTCCTCTTCCTCCTTCCAGCCTAGAATCCTCCGGCAGCCAACCAAACTTTTCACAGAACTCTGGGGGAAATTTATCAACGCATTACCGACAGTTTTTTCTTCTTAATCTGTTCTAACCAGCAGGGAGAAAAGTTCTGCATGATAAAAAGAACCTGTAACGATCGGTGGGCGCAGAGAGTATCTGATTACCGGTGATCTGCAGTATCACCGGAAATACAGATATATACCAGATTATAAGTGATCTGCAGTCTCACCGATAATCCGATATACAAACTAACCTCTGTTCACCTGAGTAGAGTGTAGTGTTTGGTGTAACAGTAACACTTAGAGGACAAGGCCTCAATGCAGCAAGGAGTACTGCACAGATTCCTTCCGCAGACCTGCTCTCCAAGACGGGAGGAGTCAGACTGACAGTAGGAAGGTATATCTGAAAGTGACCCTCAGGAGGAAGGATCGCTAACAGAGCGAGGAACCGCCTCTAACGGTGAGGCAAAGGCGGAGTCAAAGTACAGGCAGGGTTCAGCAACGAGGTATCAGATATATCGGGGTACAAAATCAGGAGGCAGAAACAGAGTCAAGGAACGAGCCGGGGTTCGGCAACAGAGTATCAGAAATATCGAGGTACAAGATCAGAGTTCAGGAGGATAGTCAAAGCAGGCAAAAGTCATAACATATAATCACAATCAAACTAGTACTTTAGCTATCAACAGAATCTAGCTAAGTGTAGGATTACAGCTCCAGCTGGTCCCGGCACACTTAAGGATCTGACTACGGATCTGGGTGCTCCCACATATGTGTCGCACGCCAGACAAAGAGCAAGTGAACAACCAGCAGTATATATACTCTAGGACCTTTCCAGGACCTCCCTAATTGCTGGTCCAATGAGAGCAGTGGAATTTGTCAGCTGACCCAGCTGGTCAGCCGACACCCTTCTAACTGCTATTTAAACTCTGCCTCTGTGCTCGCGCGCGTAAGTCTGAATCCTGGTGGACTATCAGTCCCAGCCACACCAGTACTGTTATGCAATGTATCTAGTGCGGGGGCCGCCTCTGATGCGGATTCCGCCGTTACCAATGCGGATTCCGCCGCACTGCCCATGCGGCATGCGGCGTTTTTTCCGCGTTGTGACGCCATGCTGGACGCGGAAACAGCCGCCTCACCTCGAGAGACGGCGGCTTTTCCGCGTTTCCTCACAGTACCCCCCTCCCGAGGAGTTGACTCCGGACAACTCCTACCAGGTTTCTCGGGATGTAAGGCGTGAAATTCCCTCCTTAATTCGTCCGCATGCATGCGACTCCCCGGTACCCATTGTCTCTCCTCAATGCCGTACCCTTTCCAATGTACGAGATATTGTACCGAGTTTTGTACAACGCGTGAATCTAAAATCTTTTCTACCTCGTACTCAGGTTGGTCATCCACCAACACAGGAGAAGGAGGAGTGGGACCCACATGGACTGCTGGCTTAAGCAGGGATACGTGGAAGGACCTTACCCCACGCATGCTAGCGGGAAGATCAACCGCGTAAGTGACGTTGTTGATCCTTCTGGCTATCGGGAAAGGCCCGACAAACCTGGGACCCAACTTGTCTGAGGGCTGTTTCAGGGCCAAGTGACGTGTGGATACCCAAACCAAGTCTCCTGGTTGGAATCTCCACTCCAAAGACCGTTTGTCAGCTTGACCCTTCTGACTCAGAAACGCCTTTTCCAAACTGTCTCTCACCGTCCGCCAAATGTCTTTAAAAGACCTTTGCCAAGCCTCCAGAGCTGGAAACGGAGTGGAGGCCACTGGTAACGGTGAAAATTTGGGCAATCTTCCAGACACAACCTGGAACGGAGAAAATCCAGTGGAAGAACTTTTCAAATTGTTTTGTGCAAATTCTGCAAAGGGCAGAAATTTGACCCAGTCATTCTGCGCCTCTGCAACGTAGCATCTCAAAAACTGCTCTAACGACTGGTTGACCCTCTCCGTCTGACCGTTGGTCTGTGGGTGGTAGCCCGATGAAAACGACAGCTTCATGCCCATTTGATGACAGAATGCCCTCCAGAATTTAGATACGAATTGGACTCCCCGATCGGACACTATGTTTTCCGGAATGCCGTGTAACCGGAACACGTGTTTGATAAACAAGTCGGTCAATTCCTGGGCCGAGGGGAGTCCTTTCAAGGGCACAAAATGGGCCATCTTGCTGAAGCGGTCGACTACCACCCAAATGACATGCCCTCTGATCTGGGAAGCTCACCCACAAAATCCATGGACAAGTGGGTCCATGGTTCATTCGGGGTGGGTAAAGGCTGCAACTTCCCTACAGGTGCCAGGAGGGTTTGCTTTTAGCACATACCGCACAATCCTTAACAAATTCTTTGCAGTCGGCTGCCAGAGACGGCCACCAAGCGCACCTGGCCACAAGATCCTGCGTTCTAGATGCCCCAGGATGTCCCGCATTCTTGTGTGAATGGAATATCTGTAGCACCCGGAGACGGAATGGCAGAGGCACAAATAAAACCCCCTCAGGCTTCCCCTCAGGGACATCCTGCTGAAAAGGACTCAAGGTCTCTGTCCAGTCTTCCCAAGTCTCTGTTACGGCCAGCACCAAATTTTGTGGGACAATGGTCTCTGGGGCAGAAGGCTGTGCTGTCTCCAACTCAAAGCATCTGGACAGGGCATCTGCCTTAATGTTCTTGCTACCCGGGGTATACGTAATTATGAACCTGAACCTCGAAAAAAACAAAGACCATCGAGCCTGACGGGGACTTAATCTCTTAGCCCCCTCGATGTATTCTAGATTCTTGTGATCCGTGTATACAGTAATTGTATGTTCTGCTCCTTCCAGCCAGTGACGCCACTCCTCAAAGGCAAGTTTAATGGCTAAGAGCTCTCTGTTGCCTATATCATAGTTTCTCTCTGCCGGAGAGAACCTACGAGAGAAATACGCACAAGGGTGTAGCCTTCCCTGCAAGCCTGACCGCTGAGACAGCACAGCCCCTACCCCAACCTCCGAGGCGTCTACCTCAACAATAAAAGGATAAGAGGTGTCTACATGTCTCAGGATGGGTGCGGAACAAAACAAATCTTTTAAAGTGGAGAAAGCACTTAATGCATCAGGAGACCAGTGGGTGGTATCTGCCCCTTTTTTCGTAAGACAGGTGAGGGGTGCGATAACCGTGGAATACCCCTTTATGAACCTTCTATAATAATTCGCAAAGCCTAAAAACCGCTGTAAAGACTTCAACCCAACCGGCTGAGGCCATTCCAAAACAGCGGAGACTTTGGCGGGGTCCATAGACAGGCCCGTGGTGGAAATTATGTACCCCAGAAAGGCGACAGATGTGACTTCAAAAATACACTTCTCAATCTTAGCATAAAGTGAGTTTTGTCTTAATTTGTTGAGTACAAATTTCACATGTATTCTGTGCTCAGAGAGGTTGTTGGAGAAAACAAGTATATCGTCTAGATAGACCAGCACAAATCTCCCCAACACCTCTCTGAAGACCTCGTTGATGAGTTCCTGGAAAACGGCCGGGGCATTACATAACCCAAAGGGCATCACCAGATACTCGTAATGCCCGTCTGGCGTGTTAAAGGCCGTTTTCCATTCATCGCCCTTTCTAATGCGCACCAGGTTGTACGCGCCCCGTAAATCCAGCTTTGAGAAGATCTTAGCATCGGTGACCTGCGTAAATAAATCGTCTATCAGGGGTAACGGATAGCGATTCTTTACCGTGATCTTATTTAGTCCCCGGTAATCAATACAGGGCCGCAGGCCCCCGTCTTTCTTTTTAACGAAAAAGAAACCTGCTCCAGCAGGCGATCGGGACGGCCGGATGAAGCCTTTGGCTAAATTGTCACGGATATATTCCTTCATAGCCAATTTCTCTGGCCCAGATAAATTGTACAAATGACCCCGAGGGGGCATACAACCTGAACGTATATCAATGGGGCAATCGAAAGAGCGATGTGGGGGTAACTTGTCTGCAGCCTTGGGACAGAATACATCAGAATATTCCACATATTGCTCAGGTACCCCCTGAACATGAACCCTGGTTTGGCCCAATGTCACCTTCCCTAAACATCGCTGAAAGCAGTGTGCTGACCAAGAAATTAGTTGGCCGGTGGCCCAATCAATGTGTGGAGAATGAAGGTGCAACCATGGCATGCCGAGTATAATGGTGGAGGTTGTCATATGCAACACAAAGAACTGTAACTTTTCCCAGTGCAGTACCCCTATGGTGACCCCCACCTCTGGTGTCTGAGACAGTGGGTGATTCCCTTGCAGAGGAGAGTCATCCACTGCCGTAACCTGGATGGGTGGTTGTACTGGTGTGAGCGGAATACACAATCTCTTAGCAAACTCCGAATCCATAAAATTTGCCGCGGAGCCTGAATCGATAAAGGCTTCCGTGACCTCAGTCTTATCTTCCCATGTAACGGTACAGGGAAGAAGCAATCGTTTTTCTTCTAGGGGTAAAAGTCGGACGCCCAGGGTGTTACCCCCCACCACTCCTAAGCGGCAGCGTTTTCCTGGCTTATTGGGGCAGTTCTGTACTATATGCCCCCCTTCACCGCAGTACAAACACAGCTGTTCGGTCATTCTCCGTCTTCGCTCTACCTGGGTTAATTTTGACCGAGCAATCTGCATCGGCTCGGAAGGAGGCACGACAGGAGAAGGTGAAATAGTAGTAGGTGGAGTCACTGGGACCGTGGTGTAAGATACCCCTCTGAGACGGGAACTACCCCTGGTCTGTTTTTGGTAGCGCAGCCTGCGGTCGATTCGGATGGCCGCTGAGATGGCCTCATCGACTGTTCTGGGCTCGGGCTGGCTTAACATCAAATCAGAGACCTCATCGGACAGCCCTGACAAGAAATGATCTAATAGGGCATAGGTGTCCCACCTGGCCGTAACTGACCACCTCCTAAACTCGGCCGCGTAATCTTCGACCGGACCTTCGCCTTGACGCAAAAGCTTGAGCTTCCGCTCAGAAGTCGAGGCAAGGTCCGGATCGTCGTAAATTACCGCCATAGCTTTAAAAAATTCCTCTACAGAGGTAAGAGCTTTGTCTCCGGCGGGCAGGCTATACGCCCAAGACTGGGAGTCGCCGGACAACAAAGTTTTAATAAACGTGACCCTCTGGGTCTCAGTACCCGAAGATTGGGGTCTCAACTCAAAATAGGACAACACCCTACTCCTAAAATTCCGGAAGTCAGATCTGTGGCCGGAAAAGCTTTCAGGTACAGGCATACGTATGTCAGAGCTAGGAGAGGACCGCACATGATCCACTGATGTCTGGAGGGTTTGTACAGACCCTGATAGGGCATCAATAAGAGTTATGTGAGTGCCCAGTACTTGATTGATGTTGTCCACCGAAGCGGCAAGTACACCCAGACAATCAGTGTTTGCGTCCATTTTGTATTTTGGTCTGGCGTTCTGTAACGATCGGTGGGCGCAGAGAGTATCTGATTACCGGTGATCTGCAGTATCACCGGAAATACAGATATATACCAGATTATAAGTGATCTGCAGTCTCACCGATAATCCGATATACAAACTAACCTCTGTTCACCTGAGTAGAGTGTAGTGTTTGGTGTAACAGTAACACTTAGAGGACAAGGCCTCAATGCAGCAAGGAGTACTGCACAGATTCCTTCCGCAGACCTGCTCTCCAAGACGGGAGGAGTCAGACTGACAGTAGGAAGGTATATCTGAAAGTGACCCTCAGGAGGAAGGATCGCTAACAGAGCGAGGAACCGCCTCTAACGGTAAGGTCGGTTCTCGAGGTCGGACAAGCCAGGTCGTACACACACGGACAGATAAAGTACAAGATCAGGAGGCAAAGGCGGAGTCAAAGTACAGGCAGGGTTCAGCAACGAGGTATCAGATATATCGGGGTACAAAATCAGGAGGCAGAAACAGAGTCAAGGAACGAGCCGGGGTTCGGCAACAGAGTATCAGAAATATCGAGGTACAAGATCAGAGTTCAGGAGGATAGTCAAAGCAGGCAAAAGTCATAACATATAATCACAATCAAACTAGTACTTTAGCTATCAACAGAATCTAGCTAAGTGTAGGATTACAGCTCCAGCTGGTCCCGGCACACTTAAGGATCTGACTACGGATCTGGGTGCTCCCACATATGTGATCGCACGCCAGACAAAGAGCAAGTGAACAACCAGCAGTATATATACTCTAGGACCTTTCCAGGACCTCCCTAATTGCTGGTCCAATGAGAGCAGTGGAATTTGTCAGCTGACCCAGCTGGTCAGCCGACACCCTTCTAACTGCTATTTAAACTCTGCCTCTGTGCTCGCGTGCGTGTAAGTCTGAATCCTGGTGGACTATCAGTCCCAGCCACACCAGTACTGTCATGCCATGTATCTAGTGCGGGGGCCGCCTCTGATGCGGATTCCGCCGCACTGCCCATGCGGCATGCGGCGTTTTTTCCGCGTTGTGACGCCATGCTGGACGCGGAAACAGCCGCCTCACCTCGAGAGACGGCGGCTTTTCCGCGTTTCCTCACAGAACCCTTTTAACCTCCTTAGCGGTATGCCCGACTACAGTGTTGCCAACCGCCCGTAAATTTACAAAAGGTAGAAAACCGAGAGCCCAATATAGTGTAGCTTGTATTGGAGGAGTGCGAATGATAATGATGAAACGTAAGTATTGTACTTACAAACCAGGGTTACCTCCAAGGCAACCACTGAAAAGGCAGGTGGGTGGACCAAGCCTGTCCCCACTCAGGATTAAGACGTTGCTCTCTGTGGATAGAGGAAAAGAAGAGGGTGTACCACCCTTCCACCAAGGGTGGATTTTTGATGTGTAGAGCTGTACAGAGGCGCCAAGCGTATTTTGGACTCCGTGCTGTGTATTACTCCAGTTGTTTATTGCCTGAGGAGGCGGGATTTTGCCCGTGAAACGCGTTGCAACTTGTCTTTGGAGTATATAAATAAATTATTTGTTACTTGAATCGACAGTACCTGTGTCTGTTTTGGGTTGGCTGGTCCACCACCGCATCCCGAACGTTTTAAACGTTTTAGTGACTTTTATCCTACTGGCGCCTCTGTACATGCCCGTAAATTTACGGGCATACCGTAAATTTTGTTAGAAATTGCTGCCCGTGAATTCCGTAAGTAATTCAGCAGCGTCCGTAAGGGTGGCCACCCTGTGAGCAGGATGGAGCAGCGCAGAGAAGAGAGAGCTGTGGGCACAGTGGGGCTCTCTCTCCACACCTTAGGGCTCTCCCTCCCTTGCTCTCCCCTCCAGAACTAAGTCTTGTGCAGAGGCTGGCAGTGGGCAGAACTTACCTCCGTCTCACTCCAAGCGCCGGAAGTTCTGGTGCCGCTGCTCTGGCCTGGACCAGACCAGACTAACAGGAAATCCATTAGACCATCCCGCGCCTGCAACGAGACGGAGGTAAGTTCCGCCCGCTGCCACCCGCCGCACAACAATTCGTTCTGGAGGGGAGAGCGAGTGAGGGGGAACCCCAAGGTGAGGGAAAGAGGGGGGAGATGGCCCCCCTTCCCCGCTAATCCCACAGCTCTCCCTCTTCTCTGCGCTGCTCCCCTCCTGCTGGGGGGACACCTGGCTACCTATTCTGGGGACATATACCCCTGCCTACATATACTGGGGACATATACCCCTGGCTAAATATACTGGGGACATATACCTCTGACTACATATACTGGGGACATATACCCCTGCCTACATATACTGGGGACATATACCCCTGGCTATATATACTGGGGACATATAACCCTGTCTACATATACTGGGGACATATACCCCTGGCTACATATACTGGGACATATACCCCTGCCTACATATACTGGGACGTATACCCCTGCCTACATTTACTGGGGACATATACCCCTACCTACATACAGTATACTGGGGACATATACCCCTGCCTACATATACTGGGGACATATACCTCTGGCTATATATACTGGGCACATATACCCCTGGCTAGTGTCTTCATATACTGGGCACATATACCCATGCCTACATATACTGGGGACATATACCCCTGCCTACATAATACTGGGGACATATACCCCTGCCTACATATACTGGGGACATATACCTCTGATTACATATACTGGGGACATATACCTCTGGCTATATATACTGGGCACATATACCCCTGCCTACATATACTGGGGACATATACCTCTGGCTTCATATACTGGGGACATATACCTCTGGCTACAAATACTGGGCACATATACCCCTGGCTACCTGTTCTGGGGACATCTCTACCCCTGGCAACCTGTTCTGGGGACATCTATACGGCTGGCCACCTACCTGTTCTGGGGACATCTATACCGCTGGCCACCTATTCTGGGGACACCCATAGACCTGGGGCTACCTATTTTTGGGGAACCACTGCTGTCAGATTAAGTGTATTTTGGGGGAATCGCTGCTGCCAGATTACATCTATTTTTTAGGGAGCCACTGCCATATTATCTGTATTTTGGAAGAACCTCTGCCAGATTACGTGGATTTTTGGTGAAATGCTGTAAGATTAATGTATTTTCGGGGGGGGGGGGGGGGGACGACGACACTATGGCAGAGCTCAAACTTCCCCGGCAGACCTTTTACAGCACTACTAAAATCTGGCATATTTGGCCCCACCCATGACCACGCCCACATTCTGTTGCGTGGCCATGCCCATTTTTCGTCGGGGATTTAGTCAGTAAAAACAATCTTTTGTCAGTAAATTTTTAGGTATTTGTCAGTAAAAAATAACGTGAAAGTTTGGCAACACTGGCCCGACACTGTGTCAGGCATACCGCTTTCTCTGCTCAGGAGGCCCCCAGAATTAATTCATTTGTTCTCATGGCAGTAAAAGCTTTAACTAGCACTAGGCTAGCTAGTAAAGGTGTCCGGCACCCCCTGATCGCCTAGGATTCCCCCCCCCCCCCATTTATACATTATCCAGCCTGGATCCAGCGATCGCGCAGCCTCCCTGCACAACTCTGGTCTCTCTATGGGGAGAGACTGTTTGCCCATCACACACTACCAGTTCAGGATGGAGCACTCTTACGATATTTGTGATGGTTTAGTAACACGTAACTCTCTTCCTCGGGAATTTCAGCTATGTCGGCCACGAGACCCTGATAGTGGTCCACACAGAACATTTCCTAAATAGCGTGTGTGTGGGGGGTGAGAACAGGAGGGGAATGCGTCCGCCACTCAAGCACGGGGTATATTTAGTGTTCTGGGTTGTAACAGATAATGCTGTCATACAATGGAATTTATCTTATCGGGCGCTGGGACGTGTCGGGGAGCAGCCCGGCCTCCCGGCTACCTCACACCGCCGGTTATGGTAAAAGGTGAATTCATTCCAGCGGTTACTCTACGCCGGAAATTCCAAGAGAGGCAGAGATGCTTGTCATAGCGCTGACCGTACATTCGCCAGTTATCGGCACGATTACGGGATAGCCTCTACAACAGGATGTTATCAATTAGGACGTACACTTCACTGATGAGCGAAAATGCCAATATTCTTTTCGCATTTATTATTGCGATTATTATATTAAATTTGATTTTCTAAAATACCATCGAAAATGTCTTCTTTTTCGGGTTAACATGTGTTTTTGTGAATTGTCATGGCAAAAATATTGATTTTTTGAGATTGCACTGTAATTGTTTTGTGGTAAAAATATACCATAGTTTTCACAGTAAAAATATCGATTTTTCATGTTTTCACTGCAGTTTTTTTTTTTTGTGCTTAAAGTATTGGTTTTCTGCTTTTTTGGAGTAAAAATATAAATTTATCGCATTTTCGCAAAAAAAAAAAGCGAAAATGCAAAAATACAAGCTATTTTAGCAAAAATGTCCTCAAAATGTAAAATTGTATTTCGGATGCGAAAATGTCTTTGGCAATACTGGTACACGTGAACAAACACGTGAAAAAGCAACACTGGTACATATCTACACAGGGTTTGTGGGGGGTTATCTGCCATTTATTCATCCTGTGAAGTGTAGAAAAAAACGTTATTTCTTTGAAAATGGACCTGAACTCTTGCACAGGGCATAAGGGAAACAGAGAAATGCACCCTGTATGTATGTAGAGCGTTTAGCCGGTCTAATTCCCCCTCACCTGTGACTAATGACAACAGTAATTTGATCTCCCAGCTGCATCAGCTGTCTGCCTCGCAGAGCAGCTAATTTACAAACACAGAATGTTTACCCTATGTCTGCTTCCATGAAAGCAGTAAGTAGATACACTGCAGATATATTTCAGGATTTGTATCACCTATAACAAAGGAATGTTTTCCTTTAATGGTTATTATGCTGTTGCTTATCTTTTAGAGCAGAGGAAGTTCTGAGTTCAGGTCCGCTTTAAAGGACAACTCCAGGATGTGCTGAATAAGGGTCCCTATATATTATTATTCAATCCTGCCAATCGACCTTTCGATCCAATAATTTTTTTGGATCGAAGTAAAATTGGTACCACAACATGGTCACCCAGATCGATCTTTTGAACGATTTTCAGCCAAAATCGGTTGAAAGGTTTGATCGGGAAGGATGGAAAATCTTGGTTGCAAGAGCTCGATTGTGTGCGCGGCACTAATAGGGTTCGATATCGCAACAACCGACAGACACCTCTGACAGAGGTGCTTAATGCAGACCAGGACTACTAATCCTATATACTCCTTTTGAATTGCCTGAAGAAGGGGGGTCACGCCTGCGAAACGCGTTGTGAAATTGTGGAGTGTATAAATAAATGTTCTTTGTGTTTTACCTTGAAACACACCTGTTTCTGAGGGAAACAGTAAATTCGGGCGCCTGAGGCTAGTGGACAAATCGGGCGCCGCCATTCACTCCTATAATAAATATCGTTTATTGGGCGCCCGATAGGAAAAAAGGGCGCCGGAGAAAACTAACGTTTTAAAAGCGGCGCCCGGAGACTTAATGTTTTATTACTGTTTCTCATGATTACACATTATTTAATGATTTATACATTTTTAAATATTATTTTAAAACGAAAAACAGTACAATATTTTTTCCCAAACATTATTTTTAAACGAAAAACAGTACTTTTTTTTTTTTTTACATTATTTTTAAACGAAAAAAACCAACAGGGGGGTCTTAGGTTTAGGCACCAACAGGGGGGTCTTAGGTTTAGGCACCAACAGGGGGGTCTTAGGTTTAGGCACCAACAGGGGGGTCTTAGGTTTAGGCACTAACAGGGGGGTCTTAGGTTTAGGCACCAACAGGGGGGTCTTAGGTTTAGGCACTAACAGGGGGGTCTAGGGGTTAGGGGTAGGTACAGGGAGGGTTACTTAGTAATTTTTTTTTAAACGTTATTATACGTTTCACTATTTAAACGAAAGATTAACGTTTTTACAATTGCCGATTTAATGCACATTATTTAATGATTTATAACTTTAAAAAACATTAATTTTAAACGAAATACAGTACAATACAATTTTAAACGTTATCCATGATTATCGTTAAAAACCCGGCGCCCTTTTTTCCCAGCGCCCCTTTTTAACGTACGCGTTTCTGAGTGTCCTTTGGAGTGGCCAGATATCCACCGAGACCACATCCATGTTTTAAGAATTGTATTATATTGTTTAATCCGTGTGGCGCCACTGTTCACTTGCATTGATCACAGTTCCACCCTGGTGGAAGGGTGGAAACGTCTTGCGTTTCTTCCTATCTACAGAGAGTGACTTCTTAATCCTGAGTGGGGACAGGCTCATTCTCCCCACCTGCTGTTACAGTGGTTGCCTGATGGGTAACCCAGGTTTGTGAGTACCTCTTACCTTTCATAACTCCTCCCTTGTGTCCAGCCGTACTACACTATATTGGGCTCTCTGTGTCCTTGTGTTTTGTCAGTTTTTCAAGTGTTCCTCTAGTTATACCAGTTGCTAGAATAAAAGCAGCCTTTGCTCTGCATTTTCCTGCAGTATTTTGTATTTGCGATTTTAAGTTTTGCGATTTTTTTAGGTTTTGAAATAGTTTTTGCACATTTTTATGCAATTTTTTGGAATGCTCTTTTTTCATGCATTCCACTGATGTTCACTGTTAAGTAGGACAAGGACCTAAATCTTTCAATACTGTTCTTATCTTTGCTTTTGGCTAGGTTCACAGTCAGGGCCGGCCCGCCCATGAGGCGCGGTGAAACTTTTGCCTCAGGCGGCACTCGCCCGTCCGTGGGTGTGGGGGGCCGCCCGAGCTGGAGGGGATAGCGGGCAGGAAGGGGGTATTGGGCCTAGCGGCGGGGAGGGGGGTCAGAACCCCCCCCCTCCCTCGCGTGGATACTACGCCGCAGGAAGTGACGTCAGTGGAGCGCACGCTGGCCTGGAATGAGGAAGAGGTGAGTAATCCCCGCCCGTTGCCTCTTACAAATAGCTGCAGCCAGCACGGAACTTTTTAAAGCTGGAGGGGAGCGGAGGACGGGGGACCCAGGCGAGGGAGGGGGGGTTCCGACCCCCCTCCCTGCCGCTAGGCCCAATACCCCCTTCCTGCCTGCTATCCCCTCCAGCTCGGGCGCCCCCCCCCCCACCCACGGCTTGGGGGGGGGGGGGGGGGGGCGGGCGGCGATTTCTTTGTAGATTGCCTCAGGCGGCAAAAAGTCTAGGGCCAGGCCTGTTCACAGTAGGACGTTGCAAAGCTGTGTTATAAAATCTTATAACACGTTACCAGGTACAGGAAAGCATACTGTTCATTGCCCGTATGCTTTACTGTACCTAATGTATGTGACTGTAATGCAGCGTTAATCAGAATCAGAATCAATTTATTTTCGTCAAATAAGTTTTCACCTACAAGGAATTTGTCTTGGCAGTTAAAGCACAAACAAAAACCGTACAAGGACAGACAGTGTGTATATTACAAGTCAAGGACATTATGCAAGTATAGTGGCAGTAAGCAATGTGAGAATTTTTCAGTTCTGTGCTGATTACTTTCAAGTCCTAGCAGCTCTAAAGTGGTTCAGCATTAAAACGGATCCGAGATGAAAAGCTAACTATAACAAGTAACTTGTCTATATATCTTATCTAAAGTTTACACAGCATATCTAGCTGCAAACAGCTTCAATAGAATATGATTATTTCTTCCTGTGATACAATGACAGCAGCCATGTTGTTTGTTAACATTACACAGAGGCAGGCTTATCTGTATCTTGAGCCATCAGCCTAATCCCCTCTCCTCCTCCCTCCTCCCCTCTGCCTCTGAAATCAATGGCTAGTAACACCTCCCCCTCCTCCTGCCCAGACTGAGCTCCCATGAGCCCTTGCTACTGCCAAGGCTCTCTGAACCTGTGGGTGTGGCTTATTTAGTTTATAGGGAATTAGAGTATTAAAACAAAAACAAAAATAGTATTTGGCTTGAGGAATGCCCTATAAACAATAGGAAAGGAACACAATTATGCAATGTGTAAAAGTTCGCCTCGGATCCACTTTTTTGCTGCTTTGCGCTGTAATGTTGCGTTGCAACTTTAATATCACAACGCAACGTCCCACTGTGAACCTAGCCTTTCGTTTTATGCCGAAGACAGAATTTCCACTTCTGAAGACACCGTGTAATCCATTCCTGGAGTGAAATAAATTGACTTTTTTAAAATCTACCATTAATATAAGATTGATAAGTCGCTTCTTTTAGGCATCCTTTCATGTTTAAAGATAGTCTCTTTTGCCACTGATATAATTCAACAGAACCAGGCCCGGATTTACATTACAGGAGCCTATAGGCACAGATGTCCTGGCACCTTAGACTTCACCCTCCATGAACCTACAAACCCCCACCGAACCGCATGGAAAAATGTGCTACCCTCAGTGTTGGGTAGATAGAGGTGCCCCCAACTGAAGGGAGATCTCATCAGTGGAATGCAGAGAGCTGGGTGAGTTACACTGTCATTTACACTCCATTTAGGACTCTGCACAGGTAAGGTGGCACTCAAGAAGGGGAGTAAGCCGCCTTTCCATTATCAGGCGCCTGTAGGCACATGCCTACAGTGCCTTATGGTAAATATGGCCCTGAACAGAACACGAGCCTGTAGTCTATGGCACTTGGCCCAAACTGTCGAACGAGGAATCGAGTCTCGATCCTGCAGGTGACAATTATCAAGCGAACTTCTGCTGCATACTTAAAGCGGAATATAACCCTGCATTTCAACTTTGCTCTAAAACATTATTTACAGTATATTATATGCAACCAGCATTTTTTTTTTTTACTAGACCAGCATTGGAAGGGTTACACAGGGCTTTAATCCTGGAGATTTCTGCAGACGCATCCGAAGCTGAAATAGATACATTTTGTTTACATAAATGTATCTAAGTGTTGAATGTTACACACTTTGGCTGTCCTCCAGCTCAGTCCGAGAGTAAGTCACATTCAACACTTAGATACATTTATGTAAACAAAATGTATCCATTTCAGCTTCGGATGCGTCTGCAGAAATCTTCAGGAACTTTAAAGCCCTGTGTAACCCTTCCAATGCTGATCTAGTAAAAAAAAAAATGCTGGTTACATATAATATACTGTAAATAATGTTTTAGAGCAAAGTTGAAATGCAGGGTTATATTCCGCTTTAAGATAAGAGTTCCATACCACAACCTATTTTTCAATGACCAAAGTCTGGGGACTTTGCTCTTGTCATGTTTACTGCAACAGTACAGCGGAGTGGAGAAGAAGTATAGAAGGGCAGTTAAAGCGAATGCCAAAATGAGGACAGTAATGTACACCTTCAAAATACACTCTGAAAGTACAGTATCTTCCTCTATTTTCATTCATACAACAATCAATAAAAGAAGTGGTGCAACGCAAGGATCGGGCGGAGTGGTATGCTCCTCCCTCTAAAGTCATGGGGCTCACTATAACAAAAAGCATGCCTTATCAGAGTTAACACACCTTATCAGAGTAGCATAGCGGGTGCTACGAACGTATGCCTGCTACTTGGCAATGGCACTCGTCCTGCCCTGAGCCCCTGCGGGTCCAATCACTTTAAAGGACATTATCCCTGCACTTTGATTGGCCCAATAGGCTGCCTGTCACTTGACAGGAAACTTGACAGGCAGCCTATTGGGCCAATCAAAGTGCGGGGATAATGACCTTTAAAGTGATTGGACTCGCAGGGGCTCAGGGCAGGATGAGTGGAGCTCTCGTCATGAGCCTTATCCCCGCTGCGGAGAGCAGCGGTCCACGAGGAAGCTACTTTAGCGAAACAATTGTCGACCGGACAGGTCTCTGTGGGTGGTAATATCCGATGGAATGGTGATGTATTGCGATTGGATACATTCTATTGTACAGTATTGTCCTTCATATTGAAAGCCTTGCCAATAAATGTAGCAGTTCAATATCAGCTGGTGCCCATGTGAGGACATTGTTTTTTGTTGACAAGTCATTGCCAATTAGCAGGCATAATTTTGTAGCGCTTGCAATGCTACTCTGATAAGGCGTGTTAACTCTGATAAGGCATGTCAACTCCGATAAGGTATGCTATTTGTCAAAGTAAGAAATAAATTCTGCTTGCACGCTCGATATACTGCTACAGGCTGGGTGCACACTTGGCAGTGCGGAAAAGGTTGCGTTTTACTGCATATGCCTTTGTGCATTTTTAGTGCGTTTTACGTGCGTTTTCTGTGCATTTTTTTGTTTTGCTTTGTTTTCTCACACATGCGTTTTTCTTGCATTTTGCGTGCGTTTTAAGGAGTTTGCAGTTCGCATATGTGCTTTTGATATGTGTTTTATGCAAATCACTAGGAAGTCAGGAAGTGGAAATACATCATCGAACTTTAAAAAAAAACTCATATAAAAATGCATGCAAATCGCACTAAAACGCAATACCATTGACTTTCATTATGTGCGTTTTTGATGCGTTTTTGAAAAATATGCAACAAAGCCAGCCTTTTTTATACCAACCTGAATGCGTTTTTGTTCAGCATGTGTTTTGCTTATTTTATGTAGCAGTTGTCGATAAAGATCTGTTTTCATTTGAAAATGATTTTTTTTTAAATTGAGGGAAAAAAATGCAAAGCGTATAAAAAAACAAACTCCAAAGCACATTGCTATGCGCTTCTATGGGCTAAAAAAGTGTGCCCATTCACTTGCATTGCTGTGCCCTTCACAGCGCATCACACAGAAATGCATGCAACTCTACGTTTCTCAAACCGACAGTAACAAAGCGCATAGATGTGAACTTGTTACATTAGCATCAATGGAAAAAGCTGTACATAGCAAAGCGCAGAGCACAATGCGTTGTGAAAAGCGTACAGTAACGTCACTAGTGGGAACAAGGCCTTACATTATTATTATTATTATTAATTTATAAAATGCCAACATATTCTGCGGCGCTGTACAAAGTGCGAAACAAACATGGGGTACATAATAATACAGACAAATGGTATAAACAAGATATAGACACTGGTGCATAACACAGAATCGGTAGAGATAGTTATTACAATGTAACATGATGAACAAAATAGATGGTAAATTCCAAGACACAAAAGGGTGGGAGAGCTCTCTGTACAGCGCCACGGAATATGTTGGCAGTAGTTCTGCGCCTGCGCAGTACAGCCCGGAAGACGTCCGATGATGCCAGCGTGCCCGCGTGAGGCGCACTTTGGAGCGCAGAAGAGCCCAACATGGCAGCCGCCCTTGCCAGGTCCGGGTGTGCCACCGGAGAAGAACGGAAACCTCCGGAGCGGCGCTGAAGACACGCCCTGACTGCCATGGGCTGGAGGAAGCCCCTGGTAAGTGAATATGTAATTTAATTTTTTTATGCAGGACCGTGAACCTTCCCTTTAAAGTGGACCCAAACTAAAAATACAAGATTTCAGAAATAAAATCTGTTTTCTAATTATAATAATAAATATCAGCCTTTTTTCAGCTGCATGATGACAAATATAACATATTTTACATTTATTGGAGGAACCCCTCCCTTCCTTTCATATTGCCGGGACAGAATCCGGCAGACTGGTGGAGTAGATGGCGTCCAGCAATGGAGGAATTGCTAATGGCTGCCACCTGTATAATCCTAGTTATGAAAAGAGAAGGGTGAAAAGCATGCACTGAAATGCACATAGGCTTGAAGGAGTGTTTATTTATCTTTGTATGTGTCAGAGTGCTGCAACTAAATATTTTGAATTAAAAAAATGTTTGGTTTGGGTCCACTTTAAGTAGCTCAGCATACCAAGAATGTAGTAACAAAGTTTTTTCCTAAGAGTCACAGTAGGCAGTCTTAAAGCGGATCCGAGGATTCCCCACTGAACGCTGTGGAAAGTGATTGCATCAAGCTTAGAGCAGCCTGACCTGTGACTCAGAGAGTGTACAGAATGCAGTAATCACACAGGCAGGAAATGTGGTGCCCCTGGGCGCTAATGCAAATATCGTTAATTTGGCACCCAAAGCACGGGTGTCCGAAAAATATTGTTTTCAACATTAGAACATTAAAGTTTTTTAAACATGTTATTGTTTTGAAACTTTTTTGCCCCTCTGAAAGTTGCATGCGCCAACTCCATCGCACTCCTGTAGCCGGGAGCTTGCAAGGCACGTAATACTGCGCAAGTGCAGAACCCTCCTGGCAACGGGAGTGTGATCGAGGCGGCAGGGCTGGGCCGAGGCAGAGGTGAGAGAGGCCCCAGCCTCAGGTCACAGTGTAGGAGGGGGCGCACAACTCACTCAGCTATCATTCCCCTATTATAGTGTTTGAAGCAGAGAGAAATAAGAAAAGGGGATGCATGGCAGTGACTGTGAGCCAGATAATTAGCGATTAAGATGTTGGGGGGAGGGGGGGTGCTGGGGCAACTCTTAGTCTAATAGCAATCAGTGTGTGACGGCTGGGTTGGGAGGGATGGGGGGGCGCACTTTGGTGTCTCAGCCTTGGGTGCATGGTAGGAGCCACGCATGCGTAGCTGAGTCGGCCAGCCTTCGGGGGGGGGGGGGGGGGGGGGGATCGGCAGGGAATGAACGAGCAGCGTGGAATGACGGTGAGGGACCAGAAGGGATACAGGGTGCTAGGAGACGCCCCAGGAAATAACTTTTTTAAAAAAAATATAACAATATTTATTTATATTTACTGATTTAGTCGGTGTTTGGCCATTGTACAATCTTTCCTCATTAACATTCTGAAATGTATCACCGGTGGCAAGTTGGCAACATGTTTAGACCTGTCAGGTGATCTCTGTGGAATGTTTGCTTCTGAGAATTCAAAAAGGCAGTGAAAATAATCCCTATTCTCGGGTCTCCCAGAATGCTGTGGGAGGAGAATTCTGCATAGCTAAACAGCCTAGGCTAAACATAAGTGATTAGCACAGATTTTTCACAGTTGTCATTTCTTATCGAAGTTTGCAGTTATGATGCAAAATTGTCATGCAAAATTTCAGGAAAAATCGTAATTAGTTTTGTCTGTAATTATAACCAGGAACCATTTACGTGAAATTTCGTGTAATCGTAATTAGCTGATTGTGGTCATCGCAACTGAACATCAGTGGGAGGGCGGGACTACACACCAATACACAGCAATGCATACATATAGGAAGTGTTTCTGATGTGGGTTTCCTGGATAATTTACTGCATTCTACTATATGTCACTACAGGGCCTCTTTAAAGGGGTACTATTGCAAACTAAGTGTTTTTCAGTCACTGTAATAAATGATTTCTGCAAGATAAGCAATGTTTAAAGGAGCTGTCAGCTATAAAAAGCTGCCCCCTGATATACTTACCCCGGGCAGCCGTCATGTTCCTCGCAGTATCACCACTCCCAGCCACCGGCCCGGGGTCCCCGCCAGTGTAGAGGCCGACCTCCTCTTCTGGGCCTGCGCGAGCGCCACTGTTAATCAAGTCCCTGTTGTCCGCGGTGTACTGTGCAGGTGCACCGTACACCGCAGACAACGTGGGCTTGATTGACAGCAACGCTCGCGCAGGTGCAGTAAAGGACAACCTCGAGATCACCCTCTGCATCAGCGGGGACCTCGGGTCGACGCCTGCAAGCGGAGATGTGGCATGGGAATCTGACCCCCTCCCCCCCCCCCCCCCCCCCCCTCGCATTTTACAATTCTTCACCACTCCAATGATAAATGTATCATAAAACACTATTTACCGTTGTAATGTATTTACATTAAAGCGGTATAGGGTTTTATGATCGGCGGAATGGTGCGCCATTTTTCACTCTGCAACATTTTTAACTAGCAAAAAAGGATGTGATTGAAGGTAACTTTTACCAGTTTTGTCTTAAAGCGGTATTGTCACCATAAAAATCAAATTTCAACAGCAACTGGTCTGAGTGTATTAAGTGATAAAGATGCTAATCCTGCATTCAAAACTTGCAAAACTTTTTCTGCTGTTATGGTTTGGAGTTATCACATACTTTAGGAGCACTGGCCCTAGTGCCAAAGAGTTGAATGCTGGGAGTTATTTTTATCTATAATATATTGCTCCTCTTCCATTTATTTCCCTACCGAGCTTTCTTATCTGAAACACCTCTGCTCACTTGTGTTTACATGCAAGGCTGAGGTGACTCAGCAATTGGAGGATAAGATAGTGTAGTTCCTAGTATACACCTCAGTGGGAGTGTCTGAAGACTCTGGGAGGAGGGCAGCTAATGAATACACAATGAGCAAGAGAAGGGAGGGGGGAAAACAAGAGTCAGGGAGGATATGATGTCAGCATTAGCTTGGCAAGATGGCCACTGCCTAGAATAGGATTTTCTGCTTTTCCTTTATAAAATTCACAGGAATCAGTACGTGGATAACACAATACATCTGTTATAAAAGTAGAAGTAGTATTTATCTACTTATATATGTTTTTTTTATTTCTAGGTTAGCTTGGGTGTCACTTGTTCTTTATCCTTCCTTGCGGTAACCAGGAGGATTTCTCAGGCCCTGCTGGGCCGATTTGCATAATTTTTGTTTTGCAACACGCAGCTAGCACTTTGCTAGCTGCGTGTGCACTCCGATCGCCGCCACTGATTAGCTGCCGCTGGGCTCGCTACATGAGTTTAAAAAAAACTGCTGCACTGCCCCCTGGCGGTTTTTAATAGACCGCCAGGAGGGTTAAAGGGGCACTATTGCGAATTGAATATTTTTCAGTCACTGTAAAAAAAAAATGATTTCTGCAAGATAAGCAATGTTTAAGATAGTTAAACTGGCTCGTCAAATCTAATCTGTACACTAATAAGACTGCTTTCAAGAGTGGGAATCTCCTCACCAGCTGAGTCACTGACTTGGTGGAAACCATTCCCTGCTGAGAACAACTGTAAAAGATAATTTTCTAGCTGATGTCACTCCCTCCCCCCCTCCCTGTGAGGCTGCTGGCTGTAGCTCTGTCTTCAAGGTCCCTGCACACAAAGATAAAGGAGCAGAGCCAGGCTACCATAGAGAGCAATGTTAGGTGTTTAGGGCTGTGCCCGCAAAAATGCAGGAGGGCTTGAGATCAGTTACAATGTACAGCCTCACTGTGGGGGGGAGGAGTGACCTCGGCTAAAAGATTAGCTTTTACAGTTGTACTCAGAGCAGGGAATGGGCAGCACGTCAGTAAACTTAAGGGGCCCATACACTTAACGATTTTCCCGCCGATATACAGTAGATTCGATCACTGTGATCGAATCTGCTGTGAAATCGTTGCGCAAACGATTGATTTCCATCCGAAATCAATCATTCCCATCAAGCCGTCCATGCAGAAGATTTTTCTCGATCGCCAGCGGGTCGGGAGTGTGTCGATAGCGGCGTTTGAATGCCGACCGACGCAATACAGCGCCAATACATGACCTGCTCCGGCAGGCGCGAGTCCTCGGGGTCACCGAAGTCTTCTTCTCCGCTGGGTTCCGCGGAACCCAGCTGAGAAGAAGACATCAGTGACAGCAGGGACACACACCGGCCAGAGCAGGTAATGTATGCGGGGGGAAGGCAGCGGCAGCTCAGCAGATGGTGAATCGGTTTCATGCTGAAATGATTCACAATCTGTTTGCAGTAAAGGTGGTCATATGATCCCTCTCTGATCAGATTCGATCAGAGAGGGATCTATCTGTTGGTCGAATCTGATGGCAAATCGACCAGTGTATGGCCACCTTAAGCTGGTGATGAGATTCCCAAAAGTAAGTCTTATCAGTGTACAGATTAGATTTAACCAGACAATTTAAAGAGGAAATGTCGCAAAAATCTTAAAATTTTAAACACATACAAAAAGAAGTATATTTCTCCCAGAGTAAAATGAGCCATAAATTACTTTTCTCCTATGCTTCTGTCACTTACAGTAGGTAGTAGAAATCTGACATTACCGACAGGTTTTGGACTAGCCCATCTTCTTATTTGGGGATTCTCAGGGTTTTCTTTATTTTTAAAAGTACTTTGTGAAAGGCAGTTGCTCCGTCCAACTGCCAAAATAGTGTGCAGCGAGCAGGGAGGCTGGCCAACATCATTGTACAAATCTTTTTCAGGGAATGTCTTTATAAAGAACTAGCTGATTGCCCGGAGTTGCCCGGGTATGTATTTGGCTGGTGTTAGCTCCGCCTACTTTTTCTAACCCTTAGGGCCCTTTTACAATCGCTACGGTTTGCTTTTTAACATAGGAATCGCGGTAGGTCATTTCCACTACCGCGATTCGCTTTTGACGGGAACGCGAACGCGCGGCGGAGCGATATTTGCCGCGATTTTGCTATGCAGTGCATAGCATAGCAAAATCGCGGCCGCGAACGTCGGGGAATCGCCGGTTTTGCGATTCAGCAATCGCTAGCGTTCAGCGTGAACGCTAGCGACTGCAGGTGGAAAAGGGCCAATTACTCACTGATCAAGTTTGTGAGCTTTGTGGTCTTTGGTATCAATAATCTGCATTGAAATGAAACAAATCTGATGGGCTGTGTGTGGCTCCACCCCCTTTTCTGAATTTGAACCCCAGTCACCCAATAACCAACTGTACCAGGTTTGAGGCCTGTGCCATTAACAGTGCAAGAATGGTAGCAATTAAATATTCCCCTTGAAAAGCAACAGGTGAAGTTTGATTCACTTTTGTAGGCTCCACCCACTTTTCTGAATATTAATCCCAGTCACCCAGTGACCAACTGTGCAAAGTTTAAAAACCCTGCCATTAACAGTGTAAGAATGGCTGCAGTTTACATTTTCCCAGTGAAATTTGTATTTGTCTCCACCCACTGATGACCCGGCGTTGCCCGGGTATGTATTTGACTGGTGTTCACTCCGCCCACTTTCTAACCCTAACACACAAACACTCAATGACCAAGTTTGTGAGCTTTGGGGTCCTTGGCATCAATAATTTGTATATTCCCATAGAAATTAAACAAATCAGATAGGCTGTTTGTGGCTCCGCCACTCTCCAGCATTTGAACCCCAGTCACCCAATGACCAACTGTAGCAGGTTTGAGGCATCTGCTATTAACAGTGTAAAAATGGCAGCAATTTAAATATTCCACTTGAAAATCAACAGGTGAATTTTGATTGGCTATTATAGGCTCCACCCACTTACCTGAATATTAATCTCAGTCACTCAGTGACCATCTGGGCAAAGTTTGGGAACCCTTAAATAAACAGTGTAAGAAGGGCTGCAATTTACACTTTCCCAGTGAAATTTGTTTTTGGCTCCGCCCATTTTTTGTAACCTAGACACAAAGTCACTCAATGACCAAGTTTGTGAGTTTTGGGGTCCTTGGTATCAATAATTTGTATTTTCCCATGAAATGAAACAAATCTGATTCACTGTTGGTGGCTCTGTCCCCTTTTCAGCATTTGAACCTCAGTGACCCAATGACCAACTGTACCAGGTTTGAGGCATCTGCTATTAACAGTGTAAAAATGGCAGCAATTTAAATATTCCACTTGAAAATCAACAGGTGAATTTTGATTGGCTATTATAGGCTCCACCCACTTCCCTGAATATCTCAGTCACCCAGTGACCATCTGGGCAAAGTTTGAGAACCCTTGCCATTAACAGTGTAAGAATGGCTGCAGTTTATATTTTCCTAGTGAAATTTGTTTTTGGCTCCGCCCAATTTTTATAACCTTAACACACAGTCACTCAATGACCAAGTTTGTGAGCTCTGGGGTCCTTGGCATCAATAATTTGTAATTTACCAGTGAGATAAAACAAATCTGATTGGCTGTTTGTAGCTCCACCCCTTTTCTGAATTTTAACCCCAGTGACCCAATGACCAACTGTACCAGGTTTGAGGCTTGTGCCATTAACAGTGCAAGAATGACAGCAATTTAAATATTCCCCTTGAAAATCAACAGGTGAATTTTGATTTTCTTTTTAGGCTCCACCCACTTTTTTGAATATTAATCCCAGAAAATCCTAGTGACCAAGTTTTAAGCTTTTGGGTTTCTGCCATCAAAGTTGTGTGAATAGAAGTAGTTTATCCAGTAAAGTAATCTGATTGGCTGTTTGTGGCTCCATCCCTTTAGTGCATTTGAACCCCAGCCACTTCATGACCGACTGTAGCTGGTTTGAGGCTTCTGCCATTAATTAGTGTAAGAGTGGCAGCAGTTTCAATATTTCCCTTAAAAATCAATAGGTGAATTTTGATTGGCTGTTGTTGGTTCCACCCACTTTCCTGAATATTAATCCCATTCATCCATTGACCAACTGTGTCACGTTTGAGAACCCTGCCAATAACAGAATGGATGAAATCAATCTAACAAATCTGATTAGCTGTTTTTGGCTCCACCCCCTTTAGTGAATTTGGACCCCAGTCACCTATCAGCTAAGAGGCCTCTGCCATTAACAGTGTAAGAATGGTAGCAATGTAAATATTCCCCTTGAAAATTAATAGGTGAAATTTGATTAGCTATTGTTGGCTCCACCCACATTTCTGAATATTAATCCCAGTCACCCAGTGGCCAACTGTGTCAAGTTTGGGAACCCGCCATTAACAGTGTAAGAATGGCTGCAGTTTATATTTTCCCCTGGAATAAAATGTAGTTGTTGGCTCCGCCCACTTTTTCTAACCTTAACATACAGTCACTCAATGATAAGTTTATGAGCTTTGGGCTTTTGGTATCAATTATTTGTATATTCCCGTTGAAATTAAACAAATCTGATTGGCTGTTTGTGGCTCCGCCCCCTTTCCGAATTTGAACCCCAGTCACCCAGTGACTAACAGTACCAGGTTTGAAGCATCTGCTATTAACAGTGTAAGAATGGCAGCAATGTAAATATTCCCTTTGAAAATCAACAGGTGAATTTTAATTGGCTGTTGTAGGCTCCACCCTCTCTCTTGAATATTCATCCCATTCACCCTGTGACCGTTCACCCTGTGAAAAGTTTGAGAACCCTGCCAGAAACAGTGTAAGAATGGCTGCAGTTTATATTTTCCTAGTGAACTTTATTTTTGGCTCCGCCCACTTTTTGTAATCTTGACACACAGTCACTCAATGACCAAGTTTGTGAGCTTTCAGATTCCTGGCATCAAAAATGTGTGAATGGAAGCAGTTTATCCAGCAAGGAAATCTGATTGGCTGTTTGTGGCCCCGCCCCTTTAGTGAATTTGGACCCCAGTCACCCAATGACCAACTGTACCAGGCTTGAAGCCTCTGCCACTAACAGTGTAAGAATGGCAGCAGTTTTAATATTCCCCTTGAAAATCAATAGGTGAATTTTTATTGGCTGTTGTAGGCTCCACCCACTTTCTTGAATCTTAATCGCATTCACACCAGTGACCAACTGTGGCAAGTTTGAGAACCCTGCGATTAACAGTCTAAGAATGGCTGCAGTTTACATTTTTCCATTTAAAATGAATGGCTGAAATTTGATTGGCTGTTTTATGCTCCGCCCACTTTTCCTGGATTTGTAACCTCGGTCGCCAAGTGACCAACTGTGTCAAGTGTGGGGACTCTGGCTTGATCACTGTGAGAATGGCAGCCTTTTACATTTTTTCCATTGACTTGAATGGGTGAAATCTGATTTGCTGTTTGTAGCTCCGCCCAGGTGTGCAGGGGGGCCGCGAGACCCCCAGAACCTATCATCCCAGGTAGTAAGGGATCTGTATACCAAGTTTCGTTCAAATCGGTCAAGCCGTTTTCGCGTGATCGCGGCACATACACACACACACACACACACACACACACACACACACACACACATACATACATCCGATTTTATATATATAGATAGATATAAAATCGGATGTGTGTATGTGTGTGTATGTACATAATGTATGTGTGTATGTGCCGCGATCACGCGAAAACGGCTTGACTGATTTGAACGAAACTTGGTACACAGATCCCTTACTACTTGGGATTATTATTATGGGAAGTGGGTGGAGCCTATAATAGCCAATCAAAATTCACCTGTTGATTTTCAAGGGGAATATTTAAATTGCTTCCATTTTTGCTCTGTTAATAGCAGATGCCTCAAACCTGCTACAGTTGGTCATTGGGTGACTGGGGTTCAAATGCCGGAGAGATGCAGAGCCACAAACATCCACAAACAATCTGATTTGCTTAATTTCTATGGGAATATACAAATTTTTGATGACAAAGACCCCAAAGCTCACAAAGTTGGTCATTGAGTATTTGTGTGTTAGGGTTAGAAAAAGTGGCCGGAGCTAACACCAGCCAAATACATACCCGGGCAACGCCGATTCATCAGCTATTATTCATAAAAGTGGATGGAGCCTACAAAAGCCAATCAAAATTAATCTATTGATTTTCAAGGGAAGTATTTCATCACTGCCATTCTTGTACTGTTAATGGCACAAGCCCCAAACTGGGTACAGTTATTTATTGGGTGACTGGGGTTCAAATGCAGAAAAGGGGTGGAGACACAAACAGCCTATCAGATGTGGTTCATTTCAATGCAAATTATTGATGCCAAAGACTGCAAAGCTCACAAATTATGGTCACTGAGTAATTAAGTAAGTGTCTGTTACTATTACAAAAAGTGGGCATAGCCAACACCAGCCAAATACATACCCAGGCAATGCTGGGTCATCAGTGGGTGGAGACAAATAGAAATTTCACTGGGAAACTACAGCCATTCTTACACTGTTAACGGTAGGGTTCTCAAACTTTGCACAGTTGGTCACTAGGTAACTGGGATTAATATTCATAAAAGAGGGTGGAGCCTACAAAAGCCAATCCAAATTTATTTATTGCTTTTCAAGGGGAATATTCAATTGCTGCCATTCTTGCACTGTTAAGGACACAAGCTTAAAACCTGCTACAGTTGGTCATTTCGTGACTGGGGTTCAAAATCAGAAAAGAGGGTGGAGCCATAGCCAATCAGATTTGTTTCATTTCAATGCAAATTATTGATGTCAAACAATGCAAAGCTCACAAACTAGGTCATTGAGTCATTGTGTGGTAGGGTTAGAAAAGTGGGCGGAGCCAACACCAACCAAATACATACTCGGGCAACGCCGGGCAATCAGCTAGTACAGTATATAGATAAAGGCCATGCTGAGAATTCCCTATGAAGAGATGGACTAGCCCAAAACCTGTCACTTCTGTAAGATTTCTACTACTTACTGTAAGTGACAGCAACATAGGAGAAAAGTAATTTATGGCTCATTTTACCCTGGGAGAAATGTACTTCTTATTTGTATGTGTTTTAAATTTTAGGATTTTTGCGACAGTTCCTCTTTAACGACCTTAAAGGAGTTGTCAGACTTAACCACTTTACCCCTGGCGGTACGAATTTCTCCGTCCCTTTTTCCCCCCCTAAAAAACCAGGGACGGAGAAATCCGTACCTTCCGCGCTACCGCCGCTGTCCGCGCTCCCGCCGCCAACCGCTTGCCCGGAGATCAATGAACGGGAAAATCCATTCCCGTTCGTTGATCTAAACCCCCGCAATGATCTGCTGCTTCTATTAGAAACAGCGCGATCATTGTGATTCTCCCAGCCTCCTACTGCTTCCTGTAAGCGTCCTTCCAGACGCTTACAGGTCGCATGTAAACAGACTCACTGTGGCCATCTTGTGTCCAAATAGTAAACTACACCCTAAAGCATTTTACACGTACAAATACATTGTTTTACACAATAAATTAACTCATTACCTCCCACACTCCCCAATTTTTTTTTTTTTTTTTTTTTGTAATGAAAAAAAAAAAAATACAATAAAAAAAAACATAAATAGTTACCTTAGGGACTGAACTTTTTAAATATTTATGTCAAGAGGGTATAACACTGTTACTTTATAAACTATGGGCTTGTAATTAGTGATGGACGCAAAACTGTAAAAAATGCACCTTATTTCCAAATAAAATATTGGCGCCAAACATTGTAATAGGGACATGATTTAAACGGTTTTATAACCGGGACAAATGGGCAAATACATTTCATGGGTTTTAATTACAGTAGCATGCATTATTTTAAAACTATAATGGCCGAAAACTGAAAAATAATATTTTTTTCCCACATTTTTTCCTATTTTCCCATTAAAACACATTTAGAATAAAATAATTCTTGGCATAATGTCCCACCTAAAGAAAGCCTAATTGGTGGCGAAAAAAACAAGATATAGTTCATTTCATTGCGATAAGTAATAATAAAGTTATAGATGAATGAATCGACGGAGCGCTGAAAGGTGAAAATTGCTCTGGTGTTCAAGGGGTAAAACCCCTCAGTGGTGAAGTGGTTAAAAAGCTGCCCCCTCCCCCCCCCCCCCCTTTTTTTTCTTCATAATGTAGTTCCAGTTGCTGTTTTATTTACACTCAACGTTGCATTTTGCGGGTCTTGTTTGCGCACTGGTTGGTTTTGGAGCTGTGTCTTTGTGTATAAAGTGGTGAGAGCTGGCTGACTCTCCCTGGTGGAATGTATTACTTGCAGTCTGCCAGAAGAAACTGGGAGAGGGATCAGAGTCCAGCAGATTCAGGAGAAGTTTATCACAAGTACTCAGCCCAGATGAACGGGTTTGGCAGTCCGCTATGTGCTGACTATGTCAGATAGCGCTATGGGGGTGTGGCCGCAGGGATGGTCTCCTCCCTGTTTAGGCAGCAGATCACGTTTGTGGAGCCAAGGTCAATAGCTTGACCTGATTTGGATGGTGGGGTCCACAGATGGTAATGAGAATACAGTAACTGTTATTGGCGGAAACAGCACATCTCAATCACAGATCCATTATTATTAATATTTTTCATTTATATAGCACCAACATCTTCTGTAGCACTGTACATAGTACAAAGCAAATAATGGGGAACAAGCCGGGACAAGGTCCTCCTCCAGCACCCAAGGCTGAGACACCAAAGTGCGCCCCTCCATCCCTCCCTCTCCAACCGTCACACACTGATTGCTATTAGACTAAGAGGCGCCCCAGGGCCCCCAAGTGTGCCCCTCCTACACTGCGCCCTGAGGCTGGAGCCTCTCTCACCTTGGCCCAGCCCTGGGAACAAATATACATAAGAAATTCAAGACACTGTACAGTCATGACATTTAAAAGTAGAATTACAATCCATAATTAATATGTAGTTTATGAAATCTCTAAAGTTGGTACATGTGCCTATGTTAATTACAGCAGTATAAGAAACATCTCAGGCACTCTTGTCAGAGAATAAAGGTGGCCTTACATCTAGCAATGATGGGCAGATTCAACCAAAACACAGAACTCTCTCTGATAGAATCTGATTAGAGAGAGATCTGTTGGCTGCCCATATGCCGCAGGCCGATGCTGCACCCCCTAATGTGTAATGTTCCCTTCCGCCATGCCCAGTGCACTATACAGGTGTGGGGGTCTGGCGTTCTGAGCCCACGTGGGCTTCGTTGGGCAATGTGATCATTGGCGGCGAAAGCTGTTGGCGTAGCGCTGTGCGTACACGCAAGCAAGGAGTTTGCTTTATGCATGTCTTGCTGCGTGGATGATCGTGTTGTGCGCATGACATGTTATGCTGTTCACGCCAAGAGGCCTATTTCAGTCTGGAGAGTGCCGCTCTTCAGTGCTGTAGTATTGCAGCTTGTGAGTGTGTACTCCCGTGTGTGAGTGACTAGCTCTGCCTGTTTGTCTCTTCGGATGTTGACCCTGGCCCATCTGACTACCCGATCCGTTGCTGACCTATGCTTTGTACCACTACCCTCTCCGGTGCCGACTTCTGCCCGTCTGAGAACCTGTCCTGTTGCCGAACCCTTGCTTGTCCGAGAACCTGATTCGTTGCCGACTTCTGCCTGTTTACTTCACCTCTCTGCTTATGTTGCCTGCAGGTTTCTCGGTGTGCCAAGTCATTGCAGTACCAGACTTAGACTGCAGGAGTGCCACGTTGCCAACTTGGTCACGCGCTTCGGCAACACGCCATCGGTGTCGCGAGCACTCCTGCCCCTTGTTTACTGGAAATCCCTGTTCCAACCTCATGGTAAACAGTTGGCATGCCGCAAGGGTTGCTACTCTCAGCGTACTGGTATCCTATACCCAAGGTACAAAACAGGGCGCGCGTGTGACGTTACCGATGTGCACCCGATCAAGCAAGTGGGCCCTGCATCTTGCCTGACAGATTAATGTGAACCATTTCGTCCTGACGTTACCCGGGACACAATTCAGCCCGGGACAGGGCACCCCGAATCCGGGACGTGTCCCGGTTAAAGCGGGACGCCTGGTCAGCGTACTATCATTCAGACCTCAGTTACCACAAGCCCACACACAGCGGCGCTCCCCGGCCCACTGTGTACTGTAACAGCACATAGGAACCATTAGCGGGGAGTGGAGGGGACGTTCCTGAGGATGGGCAGAGAGGAGGAAGTACTGACACTTACTCTCACCTATCATCGACGTTCTGCTCAAGTCAGATATTACGGCTGAGCAGAACAGGGGGCGCTGGAGGGGGAATATGGGGCTATGACATATGTCACAGCACCACAAATAAATCAGCACTTAGGCTTTGTTCACATTGCATTCCGTCCTCGTGTCCTTCCGCGTTGGCCGGTTTTTGAAGCTTTTTTTTTTCGATTTCTCTGCTTTGGACAGTTTTCTTAAGCGCTTTTGCGGAGCTATTGCGCTTTTTCACTTCCTGACGTCAGGATCGGAAACGAACCACTCAGATGTGAACTCTCTCATAGGGAATCATGGCACAAGCGCTTTCAGTGCAATTTTGAAAATCGACAGCGCTTAAAGAGACACTGAAGCGGAAAAAAAAATGATGATATTATGATTTGTATGTGTAGTACAGCTAAGAAATAAAACATTAAGATCAGATACATCAGCCTAATTGTTTCCAGTACAGGAAGAGTTAAGAAACTCCAGTTGTTATCTCTATGCAAAAAAGCCATTAAGCTCTACGACTTTCAAAGTCGTGGAGAGGGCTGTTTTCTGACTTTTATTATCTCAACTGTTATTGAACTATTTACTTTTTCTCTGCCAGTGGAGAGGTCATTAGTTCACAGACTGCTCTGAAAGAATCATTTTGAATGCTGAGTGTTGTGTAATCTGAACATATTATAGAATGATGCAATGTTAGAAAAAACACTATATACCTGAAAATAAAAATATGAGAATATTTTCTTTGCTGCTAATCTTCTAGTAATTATTCATAGTACACAACCAATTCACTATATCATATATATTTTTTCGCTTCAGTGTCTCTTTAAAGAGACTCTGAAGTCTCATTAAAATCAAGTTTTTATATTAAAAATGCCTTTAACATGATTGCCCTAACTAAAATGCCGCATCCCCGCAGCTGAAATCTAACTAAATCCCCCAAACTCCCCGGGGCACACTGCGGGGAGCGCTACCGTGAGAGGCAGAGCTTTCAGCTGCAGCTCTGCCTCCATGCGCGTCTATCAGCATGGTTCTCCGCCTCTCCCCCGCCCCTCTCAGTCTTCTAAGAGTGGCGGGGGAGAGGCGGAGATACGCACTGATAGACGCGTGTGAGGCAGGGCTGCAGCTGAAAGCTCTGCCTCTCACGGAAGCACACAGGGCAGCAAAATCCACGACCAAGAAAGTCGTGAATTTTGCGAGGGGGAGTTAGGGGGGATTTAGTTAGATTTCAGCCGCGGGGGTGCGGCGTTTTAGATAGGGTAATCATGTTAAAGACATTTTTAATATAAAATCTTGATTTTAATGAGACTTCAGAGTCTCTTTAAAAATCGTCAAAAACGCGCCTAATGTGAACGAGCCCTAAGAGTATGTTTATTATAAAGCGGTTCAGGGATACTTTCATGCTGACATACATGCTGACTGTTACATATGCTGGCATAAGCCCCTCCTCCTGTAACACACCCTCAGCTACAAGCCCCCTGTTCTGTGTCAGGCCAGAGGAAAGAATCTGAGAGATAGTTTTATATTTGGCTGTTTCTGTAAACAATTTCACAGGGAATTTCCAGCGCTGTGGAGGGAAGGATGAATGAGATGAATGCACTTATGATACCAAAGCTTATAGGGCGGCTCTATCCAAACTGTCTGAAGGGAATCTACGCCTAATTAAAAACTTCTGCTATTGCCTATATCAGCGATACGCAATTTATTTTACATTTAATTTTGTAGATAATTACGGATGTCTGAAATGGCTTGGAAACGCAAACAGCATTAGTAGAGTTGTTGTTATTATTATCATGCATTTTTACATAACTAGCCGTCCCTTAAAAAGCAATGTACGGAATGTTCGTTACTGAGAGTTCTATACACCAGAGGCGGCCTTTGGGGGGGGGGGGATTTTGGTCAAGTGGGGTGATCGCCCCCAGGCCCCGCAGTCATGCCCACTGCGCTCACACTGAGAGCCCCGTTCTTCCTGTTCGGCTTATGCTCAGGGTGCGCAAAATTCCCGATTTTATAGATTTTTATCCAAAATCAATCACACTTGATGGTAGTTTTTGCACAAACGCATCGGGTTGGGAGCGTATGTATAGGGGAGTTCAATTTCCACCTGCACTTCCTCCCATATCTTCTCTCAACCGCCAGCACTTCTTTCTGTTTCTTCACTCGCGGGACACCAGCATCACCTGACAAACGCTAAAGGCTAAACACCAGATAATGATCTAAGAGGCATCTACTTCCTGTTTCCCCGAAATTAAGACATCCCCCGGAAGTAAGTCATAGCAGGAATTTCGAGCATGCTCGAAATATAAGACCGACCTCGAAAATAAGCCCTAGTGGCAGTAAAGGGAAAAAGTATGGCAAGTTGTGTTGGTACTAGAGCCCATGGTCTTGCGGGCAGGACCATGGCTCCATCATTGGGCCAATCACTGCACTCGCTGCTACTCATCGAGTGTAGTGATTGGCCCGATAACATAGCCAAGGTCACCGCCTGAGAGACCATTGGCTCAAGTAGAAAAACACAAGTTGTCATACTTCTTCCCCATAGGCTGATGATCGGGGACTCATTGGCATGAAGCTGGGGGTAAGAGGTGGAGGCAGGGGGACATCAGAGGACCTAGGGGACACTAGGAGGACATGGGGACAGCAGAGAACATAGAAGGACACGGGACAAAGAAGGATAGGGGATAGAGGATGACATGGGGGACACCAGTAGGACATAAGGTTACATGGGAGACAGGAGTTTAGTGGATAGAGGAGACCACGGGGACAGAGGGGGGCTCCAAGAGGACACTAAAAGGTACAAGGGGGACACAGGGGCACACAAGGGGTGGATCCAGCAGAGGAAGAGGCGGCACAGTGGGGAAGGATGGAGGACACACAGCACAAGAACTTGTGTGTCCATAAAAATGTAAGACATCCCCTGAGAAGCCCTAGGACATCTTCTGGTGAAAAAAATATAGGACACCGACTTACAGAGTTGCTCAAATCCGAATTCGGGAGATACCCGTATAGTTGTATCCGAGTATCTTACCTGTCTGGCGTCTTCTTAGCTCCGTCCCTCGCGCCTCCCATGATGCGGTCCACGCGCCGGTCACGTGACGCCAAACACTTCCTCCTTCCGGGTTGCAGGAGGAAGTGTTCGGAGTCACGTGGTGCACATGGACCGCATCGTGGGAGGCGCCAGGGACGGACCAAAGAAGACGTCACAGCTTTACTGGGAGATATCCGGATAGAACTATCCGGGTATCTCCCGAATTCAGATTTGAGCAACTCTACCGACTAATCTTCGGGGGAAACACAGTATCTGTTGGCCACCTCAGCCAGTGTATAGCCAGCTTTACCGACAGAAATGAGATAAGCAAGCTAAAATTGTGTTTATCATTCATCTCCGACTAAACCCAAAACCGAATAAGGATAATTCTGACAGCAATCAGGTTGATAAGTTGCACTAATTTCGCATAATCGTAATTTTGCATTGAAATTCAAAATTATGATGTGAAATCATAATTGTAAGATTATAAATTTCAGGAAAAAACATAAATGATTTTGTTTGTAAACGTAATCAGGAACCGTAATTTCACAATTTCACGTAATTGTTGCGGGACTTTATGCCGACTTTAGTGGTAAATAGCAAAACCCCTATCCATGCTATTGTCACCAAAATTTCTATGTATGTTAAGGAAAAGAGTGGGAAAAGTAAAAAAAAAAATAAAATTCAAAAAGACCTTGTAGTTCTTGGGAAAACCGAAAGGAAAACAAAGGAAAATTGTTTTTTAAACTCAGAAGGACGACTGTAAAACCATTTTTCCTTTGCATGTTTCGATTTTCTCAAAAACTACAAGGTCTTTTTGAAAAATTCTTTTAATTTTTTTTACTTATTCTAATTACGCAAAATGTAAGTGAAATTATGAATGAATTACGCAAAATCAATTGAATATCTAAATCCTAATCATGTATGGCCAAAATTGCGAAAAAATTATGAATTTTATTCGCGTAATCCTGTATAGAAACAAAGTGGTGGACAAAATAGCCAACATGCTTGGAACTGCAGTACCAGTTGCTTTATGTCCTCTCTGTATTCAGCATTTGGATGGAACAATTCAGTATGACCATGTGGCACCCAGAGCAGGAAGCAATAGATGGCAGACTACATTTTCCAGCATCCCTGCATTATGGTAGAAATGCCGCTACATGAGGAGGCGTGGCTTTTTGTTCACAGGAAGTAGGTGGAGAGCAACTGTAGCACCACATTCCGCTCATAGAGAGCTGTGGATCAGCGGTCTAAAGTCTGTTTGCACAGCTGCTGCAGGCAAGCACATCAATGACATGAATTTCTGAACTTGAAAAGTTCATTTCCTCAGCTAATAGTTTTCCAGCTTACACTAATTAACGTGATTGCTTCGATAATTTGCGTTATTTAGTTTTGGGGAACTGTACTGAAGGAGGCCATTTTTCAACATAAGTTAAAGAGAAACCGTAGCCAAGAATTGAACTTTATCCCAATCAGTAGCTGATTCACCCTTTCCCATGAGAAATCTATTCCTTTTCTCAAACCGATCAGCAGGGGGCTCTGTATGGCTGATATTGTGATGAAACCCCTCCCACAGTGTGATGGTCCTGACAGTTTCCTGTCTGTGAACCTCATTGCATTGTGGGAAATAACAAATGTGTACAGCTGTTTCCAACTGCAAAAAAAACTAGCAACATCTCCTTCCACTGACATCACCTGGCAGCAGTAAAAATGTCACCATGTGATAAATGTCAGAATGTAAATCGGGAAGAGGAAAAATGTTACAATAGGCAAACACTGACTAAATCATTTATACATAATTATTGTAAAAATGAAGCACTTTTTTTATTACATTATTTTCACTGGAGTTCCTCTTCAAGTTTTGCTTTAAAGTTGAGCTCCAGGAAGGCAGCTGAGCTTAACAGCCTGGCCACCTCCCCCTACTCTCGAATCCAGGACTTCTTACGAATGTCACCTGTCCTTTGGAACTCTCTGCCACAGCCTGTCTGTCTTGCTTCAAGAGAGCCCGAGCTGGGCTCAAAAAAGAACAAAAAAAAGTAGGCTACCTAACCGCAGGGCTGAGTGGATCAGGGAGCCACAAAAACTGCCACTCCCCGACGCTCCTGCGGGCCGACATGGCCCACTTTCACTTGCATGACCTCTAGGTCACGACGCTGCACTGAGAGACTGTGTTGTCTATCATAGCGTGCAGGGAGGCAGGAGAGTGGCAGGAGGCGTGGCCAGGGAGAGAGAGCTGCCCAATGGCAGCTCAGGAAACCCTGCAGGAACGCCCCTGGTGGGTGTTTTGAACAGGGAATTCCTCTCCCCTCTGTTTACCTCCGAGTTAGTGACAAATATTGTTTGTTCATTAGGCAGAGGACATGCCTCTGTGTCCCATCTTCCCCCTGAAGATCCACCTCGGGTTCTCTTTTCAAACGCACCCTTAAAACACACCACTGGAGTAACAATAGGGTCTGCAGCCCCTGCATGAAAGCCATGCTGCACTTCGGCGGGGAGGGGGCGATCTCCCCCCCCCCTCACCTCGGGCTCTCCCCTCTGCACTCCCCTTAGCATCAATACGTTTGTCTGTGCATTGGCGGGCAGCGGCAGATACATACCTTCTGTTTCTCCCTCTAGTGTCTGACGCGACTTCCTGTTTATACAGGAAGTCGCGTCAGAGGCTAGAGAGAGGAACGTCCATGCTGGGGCACACGGAAGGTATGTATCTTCCGCTGTACAGACAAACGTATTGATGCTGGATGGGAGCACAGAGGGGAGAGCCCGAGGTGAGGGGGGGGGGGGGGGAGACCGTCCCCCCTCCCCGCCGCAGTGCTGCATGGCTTTCCCCTCATGCTGCGACCCCTCCAGCCCCCCAAAACGGCCCAGAGTGGGCCCCAGGGGTGAGGGGCCTGCTCAGAATTTCTGCAGGGGGGCCCGGTGGGACCTAGTTACGCCCCTGAAACATACCTGTTTAAACGAGCCTATAATTTGCTATAACTATAATGTAAAGCTCTCTGCCTCATCCGCTAACCCCTTCATCTACTCCCCCAGTGTCTCCACCCCACTACCCTTTAGATTGTAAGCCCACAAGCACAGGGACCTCCCCCTTTTGTTTCCTGTTTCTGTGCATTTAATTTCTTTCAGTATTGGTGATGTTTTTCAAACTACACATCAATTGTATGTATCGGTACTTGTGTCACTGGTTGTCCTGATTGTACAGTATGTTGAGTTGCTCATGTATCTATGCTACATTATGGTATGTTTTTTACATTGTACAGTGCTACAGAAGTTGATGGCGCTATATTAATAAATATAAAAATAATAATAGACATGAAACAAACACTACATGAAAAGGCAAAATATGTATAATTCTGTTCAGCCAGTCCCATGATTCATAATTACATACTTGACATACACCAGCCCCCCCCCCCTCCTTTATGATTTGTTTATGTTTTTGCTTCCCTTTTTTTGCTGTTGAGAGATTCCCTGTGTAGGAGTTATTATTATATGTCATTTTCTACTGAGTGCTGACAATCCTTGCATTCCTATATCAAGTTTTAGATACATGACTGTGGCTCTACATTCATTGCTTTATCTTTATACCAGCTTACACTTTGCAACAGGAGTTCTTTGCATGTCCATCTCCATTGTAGGCCTATGTTCTGGCTTATTACTGCAATCTGCTGAATTTATGCTGCTTTTCTAATATGGTTGTGGCCAGCCGTGGCTGTGAGTGGTGCTGTTGTTGTATTTGTGGCCTTTTCCACCCCCAGATTATACTCGGATCAAACATTTTTTCCAGTTTGTATTAAGGTAAAAGTTGGCGGGGGGGCTATACTCGGGGCGGCTTATACTCAAGTCTATACAATAATTTTTTTGCGGTTCATTGAGTAAAATAAGTATTTGATTCCCTCACACTCCAGTCTGTATTATGGCACCCACAGATTGGTTATGTGCCCGTGTGGCACACAGATTACAATCTATCTATTAAAGTTAAGGCGGCCATACTTCAATAGACTTGGCGGCCGATTGACCATACGATTAGATAATTATTATCCTGCTAGAAATCGGTGCCGCCAAGTGCATGCCTGATCAACATTGCTACCAATTACATGCCGAAATTGGTCGCATGTATCGATCAGACATGCTGGTAGATCTCAGACCCACATGCTTGATCGGGTGCGCCAGAGGCGGCCTTTTGGGGGGGGGTTTGAAGTGGGGCGATCCCCCCAGGCCCTGCACCTGAAGGGGGCCACGCACTGCGAGTACGTATTGCCTGCTGGCCACTCACCCAGAAGCCCCACTCAGCCTGAGGCTCTTCCTGTCAGCCCAGGCGCTGACTCAGCAGTGCATCATGTGCCCGCAGCAAGGAGCACTCTGCGCATGGCATCATGATTGAAGTCATTCGCAAAGTGCACCCTGTGGAAAATTACAGTGTCTCTGCGCTGCTAGTCACAGCCACTCACTAATTTACCTGCTATGCATGTCCAGCTATTGTCTGATGTATGTGCATAGACTTTCTTATCATATACTTCTCCGCTCTCCTGATCAGTGTACAGTGTTGGCTGGAGAGCTGCCCTGGCCACTTTCAGGGCTCATTATTACTGATATAACAGACACTCATAAAAGGGTAAAAGATGAAGTGGAGAAATGCAGGAACATAAATTGTCTGATTATCTACTGCTCATTGAATTGATAGAAATTGTTCCAAAAATGTTGAGGTTAGCTTGACCCAGTGACCAAGATCACGACTATTGGAAAATCGTATTCAAATACTGTATGGGACGGACTGGGTAGTAGAGTACAATTACTTCTAATTCCTTGATATTTACTACCAACTGGCAGATTTGACGACTGCTAGAAACCAATGCCCCAATGTGTCAGTCTGATCGATAATTCCATCAATTTTGGTTAAAAAATCAATCAAATTGGTTAAATGTTCCAGACGGAAGAATTTGAGACGAACAAGCCTGTGAGCTTGGTGGTATGATATATGGCGTACACTTTTGGCTCTAGGCGCCGCATACGACACTCGCCCCAGGTCCTGCATACTCTAGGGCTGCCCCTGGGGTACGCGGTGATAACAGTGTGTGATCATGAATGACGAACGTAACAAAGACCCCCTGCCGATGTCCCTCCCTAATGCCCCCTCCCCCCCAGTGCCCTGTGCAGCTATACTTTACCTGTGACAATGCTCATTGTGGTGGTCAGAGATCCTTAAAGAGGAACTCCAGTGAACATTTTACTGTTGGCAGGTGATGTAGCTGCTGCATGGTTTTTGGCAGTTGGAAACAGCTGTAAACAGCTATTTCCCACAATGCAGCAAGGTTCACAGACAGGAAACTGCCAGGAGTACGTACTTTTCTTGTGGGAGGGGTTTCTTGTGGGAGGGGTTTCACCACAATATTAGTCATACAGCACCCCCTGATGGTCTGTTTGTGAAAAGGAATATATTTCTCATGTAAAAGGGGGTATCAGCTACTGATTGGGATAAAGTTCAATTCTTGGTCAGAGTTTCTCTTTAACCACTTAAGGACCGCCCACAGCCGATGGGCGGCTGCAAAGACCGGGCCAAAACGACCGCAATACGCCCATCGGCGGGGGCGGCTGCAGGCGTGGTTATGCGGCGATCGCGTCATTCGTGACGCGATCAGCCGCCGGCGACTGGCTCCGCCCCCCTCGCGCTGTAACCCGCCGGCCGTTCGGAAGCGCCGGCGGGTTACTAGCACCCGGATCGCCGCTGCCCGTATGTATAATAGGCTTTGTAATGTATACAAAGCCTATTATACAGGCTGCCTCCTGCCCTGGTGGTCCCAGTGTCCGATGGACCACCAGGGCAGGCTGCAGCCACCCTAGTCTGCACCCAAGCACACTGATTCCCCCCCCCCTGCTCCCTGATCGCCCACAGCACCCCTCAGACCCCCCCCCTGCCCACCCACCAGACCACTGTTAGCACCCAATCACCCCCCTAATCACCCATCAATCACTCCCTGTTAACGCTATTATTATTATTTTTAACCCTAAACTGCCCCCTGCTCCCTCCTGATCACCTCCCCACCCCTCAGATTCTCCCCAGACACCCCCCCCCAGACACCCCCCCCCCCCGTGTACTGTATGCCTCTATCCCCCCGTAATAACCCACTGATCACCTGTCAGTCACCCATCAATCACCCCCTGTCACTGCCACCCATCACCACCCATCAATCAGCCCCTAACCTGCCCCTTGCGGGCAATCTGATCACCCACCCACACCAATAGATCGCCCGCAGATCCGACATCAGATCACCTCCCAAGTGCAGTATTTACATCTGTTCTCTACCCTAAACACCCACTAATTACCCATCAATCACCCCCTATCACCACCTGTCACTGTTACCCATCAGATTAGAACCTAATCTGCCCCTTGCGGGCACCCAATCACGCACCCACACGCTCAGATTGCCCTCAGACCCCCCCTTATCAATTCGCCAGTGCATTATTTACATCTGTTCTTCCCTGTAATAACACACTGATCACCTGTCAATCACCTGTCAATCACCCATCAATCACCCCCTGTCACTGCCACCCATTAATCACCCCCTGTCACTGCCACCCATCAATCAGCCCCTAACCTGCCCCTTGCGGGCAATCTGATCACCCACCCACACCAATAGATCGCCCGCAGATCCGACATCAGATAACCTCCCAAGTGCAGTGTTTACATCTGTTCTCTACCCTAAACACCCACTAATTACCCATCAATCACCCATCAATCACCCCCTATCACCACCTGTCACTGTTACCCATCAGATTAGACCCTAATCTGCCCCTAGGGCACCCAATCACCCGCCCACACCCTCAGAACGCCCTCAGACCCCAGCCCTGATCACCTCGCCAGTGCATTGCTTCCATCTATTTCCCCCCTCTAATCACACCTTGAGACACCCATCAATCACCTCCTGTCACCCCCTAGCACACCTACCCATCAGATCAGGCCCTAATTTGCCCCGTGTGGGCTCCTGATCACTCGACCAAACCCTCAGATCCCCCTCAGACCCCCTTCCGATCACCTCCCCCGTGCATTGATTGCATCTATTTTCCCCTCTAACCACCCCCTGAGACACCCATCAATCACCTCCTGTCACCCCCCTAGCACTCCTATCCATCAGATCAGGCCCAATACAACCTGTCATCTAAGAGGCCACCCTGCTTATGACCGGTTCCACAAAATTTGCCCCCTCATAGACCACCTGTCATCAAAATTTGCAGATGCTTATACCCCTGAACAGTCATTTTGAGAAATGTGGTCTCCAGACTACTCACGGTTTTGGGCCCGTAAAATGCCAGGGCAGTATAGGAACCCCACAAGTGACCCCATTTTAGAAAAAAGACACCCCAAGGCATTCTGTTAGGTGTATGACGAGTTCATAGAAGATTTTATTATTTGTCAAAAGTTAGCGGAAATTGATTTTTATCGTTTTTTTCACAAAGTGTCATTTTTCACTAACTTGTGACAAAAAATAAAATCTTCTATGAACTCACCATACACCTAACAGAATACCTTGGGGTGTCTTCTTTCTAAAATGGGGTCACTTGTGGGGTTCCTATACTGCCCTGGCATTTTAGGGGCCCTAAACCGTGAGGAGTAGTCTAGAAAACAAATGCCTTAAAATGACCTGTGAATAGGACGTTGGGCCCCTTAGCGCACCTAGGCTGCAAAAAAGTGTCACACATGTGGTATCGCCACACTCAGGAGAAGTAGTATAATATGTTTTGTGGTGTATTTTTACACATACCCATGCTGGGTGGGAGAAATCTCTCTGTAAATGGACAATTGTGTGTAAAAAAAATAAAAAATGTGTCATTTACAGAGATATTTCTCCCACCCAGCATGGTTATATGTAAAACTACACCACAAAACACATTATACTACTTCTCATGAGTACGGCGATACCACATGTGTGACACTTTTTTGCAGCCTAACTGTGCTAAGGGGCCCAAAGTCCAATGAGTACCTTTAGGATTTCACAGGTCATTTTGAGACATTTGGGTTCAAGACTACTCCTCACGGTTTAGGGCTCCTAAAATGCCAGGGCAGTATAGGAACAGCACAAGTGACCCCATTTTAGAAAGAAGACACCCCAAGGTATTCTGTTAGGTGTATGATGAGTTCATAGAAGATTTTATTTTTTGTCACAAGTTAGCGGAAATTGATTTGTATTGTTTTTTTTTTTTTTCACAAAGTTTCATTTTCCGCTAACTTGTGACAAAAAAAAAATCTTCTATGAACTCACCATACTCCTAACAGAATACCTTGGGGTGTCTTCTTTCTAAAATGGGGTCACTTGTGGGGTTCCTATACTGCCCTGGCATTTTAGGGGCCCTAAACCGTGAGGAGTAGTCTAGAAAACAAATGCCTCAAAAGTGTCACAAATGTGGTATCGCCGTACTCAGAAGAAGTATTATAATGTGTTTTGGGGTGTATTTTTATACATACCCATGCTGGGTGGGAGAAATCTTTCTGTAAATGGACAATTGTGTGTAAAAAAATCAAATAATTGTCATTTACAGAGATATTTCTCCCACCCAGCATCTGTATGTGTAAAAATACACCACAAAACACATTATACTACTTCTCCCAAGTACGGCGATACCACATGTGTGGCACTTTTTTGCACCCTAAGTGCGCTAAGGGGCCCAAAGTCCAATGAGTACCTTTAGGACTTCACAGGTCATTTTGCGACATTTGGTTTCAAGACTACTCCTCACGGTTTAGGGCCCCTAAAATGCCAGGGCGGTATAGGAACCCCACAAATGACCCCATTTTAGTAATAAGACACCCCAAGGTATTCTGTTAGGAGTATGGTGAGTTCATAGAAGATTTTATTTTTTGTCACAAGTTAGCGGAAAATGACACTTTGTGAAAAAAAACAATTAAAATCAATTTCCGCTAACTTGTGACAAAAAAAAAAATCTTCTATGAACTCACCATACTCCTAACGGAATACCTTGGGGTGTCTTCTTTATAAAATGGGGTCATTTGTGGGGTTCCTATACTGCCCTGGCATTTTAGGGGCCCTAAACCATGAGAAGTAGTCTTGAAACCAAATGTCGCAAAATGACCTGTGAAATCCTAAAGCTACTCATTGGACTTTGGGCCCCTTAGCGCAGTTAGGGTGCAAAAAAGTGCCATACATGTGGTATCGCCATACTCAGGAGAAGTAGTATAATGTGTTTTGGGGTGTATTTTTACACATACCCATGCTGAGTGGGAGAAATATCTCTGTAAATAGACAATTGTGTGTAAAAAAAAATCAAAAAATTGTCATTTACGGAGATATTTCTCCCACCCAGCATGGGTATGTGTAAAAATACACCCCAAAACACATTATACTACTTCTCCTGAGTACGGCAATACCACATGTGTGGCACTTTTTTGCAGCCTAACTGCGCTGAGGGGCCCAAAGTCCAATGAGCATCTTTAGGCTTTACAGGGGTGCTTACAATTAGGCACCCCCCAAAATGCCAGGACAGTGAACACACCCCACAAATGACCCCATTTTGGAAAGTAGACACTTCACGGTATTCAGAGAGGAGCATAGTGAGTCCGTGGCAGATTTAATTTTTTTTTTTTTGTCGCAAGTTAGAAGAAATGGAAACTTTTTTTTTTTTTTGTCACAAAGTGTCATTTTCCGCTAACTTGTGACAAAAAATAAAATCTTCTATGAACTCACCATGCCTCTCACTGAATACTTTGGGATGTCTTCTTTCCAAAATGGGGTCATTTGGGGGGTATTTATACTATCCTGGAATTTTAGCACCTCATGAAACATGACAGGTGGTCAGAAAGTCAGAGATGCTTCAAAATGGTAAAATTCACTTTTGGCACCATAGTTTGTAAACGCTATAACTTTTACCCAATCCATTAAATATACACTGAATGTTTTTGTTTTTTTTTTATCAAAGACATGTAGCAGAATAACTTTCGCGCTCAAATGTATAGGAAATTTTACTTTATTTGAAAAATGTCAGCACAGAAAGTTAAAAAAGTCATTTTTTTGACAAAATTCATGTCTTTTTTGATGAATATAATAAAAACTCAAACTCGCAGCAGCAATCAAATAGCACCAAAAGAATCTAGCTATCTATGAGGTCTGAAGCGAGATTTATTCTCGCTTCAGACTCTCTTTAAGGGGCGAAAAGACTGTGGTCCTCAAGTGGTTAAGCCTCGTACACACGAGGCACAAATGTCTCACAAGAGACAAAAAAAAAAAAAGCAGGGACAGCTCATCGCCAGGTCCCTCTGTGCAGCAGCCGTACACACGGCGCACAGAGGGACAGAGATGCGGTGGAAGTTGTCGCTAAAGGTTCCTCCTCCCCGCCGGAAGCTCCATTCATAGTGGATGGGTTGCTGTCGCTAGTCCGCATACACAGACAGTTGCGGCCACAGCTGTTGCCGGCGATTGGCCACGTCAATCACCTGGTGACAGCTCTAACTAGCGACGGTTCGTGGCGCGCGCCTCATACACACGGGAGTGCACACAAGCATGCGCGTGCCACGTGTTTGTGGCGACAGTTGTGCCCCGTGTGTATGTACCATGAGAGGCCAGCAAGACCCCGGGAAGACTGCGGCGAGGGACACATGTGACCTCTAGGGGCTGGAGGAAGGCCCAGGTAAGTAAAGCCAGGTTTTAATGCTTGCCTTTCAATGAAACTACCAGTACCCACAAAGCTAAGATACAGGCTAATTACAGACATCAGATCACAATTGTATACCAACTCCTAGTCAGCAAACTGAGGGTCATACACATAAGTCAGATGACTGTCAATCACAATCGTGTGCAATCAGTCATAGTCAGAAAGCCAAGGGTCATATACATAAGATCAGACAGGTACAGGGATGAGACAGGAGAGTGGTCAAACAGGCAAGAGTCGGTCCAGGCAGCAGGCAATAGGATGGTCAATATGTATAGCATTTAATTAGAGTGACCAGCTTTTTGTGGGATCAACCTGGGACGGGGCGCCGCGCCGTAAAATGGGCGTGGCCATGACATTGTATGGGCGGGGCTAACGTAATGATGTAACAGCGAGGCATAAGAAAGCAGTGTTTATGCCATGATGTGGTCAAACGAGGATTCGCATCATGGGTGTGCATAAACTGTGTGATGCTATTTAATAGTATACCGTAACCCCAAAGCAGCAAACATAGCTAACTATGACCATACACGCACATTAAAGGGAACCTAAACTGAGAAGGATATGGATTTTTCCTTTTAAAATAATACCAGTTGCCTGACTCTCCTGCTGATCCTGTGTCTCTAATACTTTCAGCCACAGCCCCTCAACAAGCATGCAGATCATGTGCTCTGACTGAAGTCAGACTGGATTAGCTGCATGCTTGTTTCAGGTGTGTCATTCAGCCACTTCTGCAGCCATAGAGAGCAACAAGGCTGCCAGGCAACTGGTATTGTTTAAAAGAAAAATCCATACCCCTCTCAGTTTAGGTTCCCTTTAAACAGTTTAGGTTCCCTTTAAACAGCGGGGGGGCGGGGCAGACTGCGGCGGGAATCCAGTTGTTAGCCAATTCAATGCAGGCAGAAGACAGGGAGGGAGGGGAGCAGTAGCAGCAGGGCAGAGCAGGGCGGCGGGGGGCCGAGGACGGAACACTGATGTCACATACTCCCGCAGCTGGGACGTCCTGCATCTAAAAGTGGGACTTTTCCTGGGACCCAAGCCAGCCTGGGACAGGGGACCCCGAATCTGGGACCCGTCCCAGGTAATCTGGGACGTATGGTCACTCTAATTTAATATATATATATATATACTGTGTATATATATATATATAGATATATATATATATATATATATATATATATACAGTATAAATACTCATTTAATTCCCATAAATGCCATAATTCCCATAAGCGTGTCTGGCAATGCCTTATCCTAATTGGCATCAGGCCTCTGTCTGCTTCCCCAGGAAGTAGTGATAACCGGATGGGATTTATATGATATTCTGCTATCTGAGTATAATAGGCTCTTTCATCTCCATGATTTCGTGACACAATGAAGCTCACACTGGAAATAAAGTTATTAAATCTGCATCTGCTCTGTGTAAAATCCCCGATGTGGCAATAAATGTACATTTTACAAATACTAATGCTGTATTATGAATTACACCTCTATATCTCTGATAAGCAGCTCACACAAATCACTTTGAGGGTCCTGACAGAACTAACACAGATGTTATCCTGAATGGTCGGTAAACATGGCATATGAATGGCCTTATCTATACGGGACTGATAACGTTCCTAGGCCTGTAGGCCAGACTTCCTGCGGTGACTCAGAGCATTATGTATTTACAGTAACAGAGTGTGAAGACTAGTGGTGAAGACTAAATACGTTCTACTGATAACAGCTATATCCAGCGCAGAAGAGGTGACTGCTGATGCCTTGTGTGACCTCAGGGAAAGCATGGCCAGTGAGATCCTAATACAGTAGAGTCCTGCTTAGGGCCTATTTCCACTAGGTCAGCATCAGTTCTGCATCAGTTTTTCTGCATGCAGATTTCTGGATGTGGCTATTTAGCGCCTGTTTCCATTACACACGGATTCTGGATGCAGGAAAACTGACTCCAATGAATGTCTATGGGCCTGTTTCCACTAAGGCTAGGTCCACACTAGGTGCGTTGCAGATCGGATCTGTTTTTCTAAACTTTTTTTTTTCTTCCTCTAGTTTTTCCTAAAAATACCTTTTTGTAGCATACGTTTCCAGTCCGTGGAAACGTATGCCGAGCTGTGGGGGGAGAGGCAGCCCCCATGCTGGAGGGGTATAGCAGGCAGGACGGAGGTGGCAGCGGTCGGTGGAGAGGGGTACATTCCCCCACCCCCCCTCACCCGGGTTCCTGTCCCGCTACCCCTCCAGATACATGCTGCAAAACTTGTTACAATGTATAATGGGAGCCCTATTTCCTATCTCCTATTTCCCGTTCATAATCCGGTTCTTCTAATGAATCGATTCGAATGAATCGATTCATTGAAAAGAGCTGAACTTCCCATCACTGGTGTCACTGCCTGCAATGCGGTATAGAGGGCGGCATTGCAGGCAGTGAAACTAGTGATGGGAAGTTAAGCTCTTTTCAATGAATCGATTCATTCAAATTGATTCATTAAAAGAACCGGATCATGAACTGGGGGGAAATAGGAGTAGGTTCTCAACAAGTTTTTCAGCATGTATCTGGAGGGGTAGCGGGGACAGGGACCCAGGTGAGGGAGGGGAGGGACGTCCCCCCTCCCCGCCAACCACCAGGGCCAGATTACCAACCAGGCAACAGAAGCAGTCACTTGGGGCCCCCATTCAGAGTCAAAGGGGCCCCATCAGCACATAATCCAGCCCTCGCCATCCTGTCAAAGGACGCCGCCCGCTGCTGACTGTCTTCAGAGCCGGGCTCTCAACCTGCGTCCCTCTCCTGCTACTGTGCGCTCTGCCGCTGCCCGCTCCTCTCTCCTTTCCCACAGAGAACCACAGCTGCAGCGGGCAGGAATGATAGCAGCAGTTGACAAACGCCCACTCACCTATCCGTGATACAAGCGATAGAGGTCCCATCATCCAAAACCCATCTGTCTCCTCTACGGTGCCGCTGCTTGCTCTGAACTTCCTGATTCTCAGATCAGACAGGAAGTAGTAATAGTAACAGAGTGGCAGCACTCTAGAGGAGACAGATGGGCTCCGGATGACGGGACCTCTATTGCTTGGATCGCAATAGGTGAATGTGAGTCATCTGGTACTGTCATTTTCCCCCACTGCGGCTGCCCTTCTCTGCAGGACTACTGTACGGGGGTGGAGGCTGCATGGTGGATGTGGCTGTCTAGTTTGGGAGGAAATTGGTTGTACGGTGGTGGTGGTGGTGGGGGGTTATGTAATTCTGTCTGGGGGGGCAGCTTCCGGATTGGCAGTGTCCAGAGCTTTCTGTTATTGCCAGGCTGGAGTTGCAGGGGGAAAGTGCTGCTGCTGTTATATCTGGCACCCTCTTTACAGGGGTGCCCCGAGTGACAACATCCCGGCCATTCATCTCTCCTTCTGCATGTTAGCGCTGCTATTCCACGCATTGTGCACCCGCAGAGGAAAGCGGGCAGTTGCCCATAGCAACCAGTAGAGCGGCTGCCCCGGTGTGTCTGGCATGTTGCCGTGCACACAGCAGCTGCAGCTTCCCATTCTAATATGGAGGGGGGGGGGGGGCAAATCAGTTACTTTGCTTAGGGCCCCATTTAGCCTTAATCCGGCTCTGCCAACCACTGCAACCCCCACCCTGCCTGCTATAACCCTGCTCCAGGATGGCGGTTCCCTCTCTCTCCACAGGCTGTGACAAAGAAACGGATCCGTTTCTGTGTCCAAAATTTGCCTGTGTAGAGGGGGATCCGCTTTCCGGAAGCAGGAAATTTGGGCGCATAAGGCAGGTGGTCAAAAAGGGCGCCGCCATTGACTCCCATATTAAATATTGTTTAACAGGCGCGGAGCAGGAAAAAAAAGCGCCTGTGACAATTTTTATGTTTTCAAACTGCATCCACGATAATTTCGCCGGCGACCAGTAACGTTTACACATAAAATAATACTTATTTTTAGTTTTGAGTTAAATCGTAATGTAATATTTAAATAATCACTTTTCATAAATCATTATTTTCAGCATATAAAGCCGTCAACAAATAAATCATAATATACTTTTTTTTTTATTAACACTCTGTAAAACATTATTATCCACCAAATAAACTGCGCAACAACAAAATCATAATATATCGTTTTTCACACTTAATACTTATAAATCACTATTATCCATCTGATAAACCGAGCAATAGCTAAATCTGATGAATAATGGTTACAAACATACTAAACATATCTATCGTATTTAACTAAAACGTTATTTAAAATATTATATTATATATATTATACTTACTCTTTGTAAAACATTATTATCCACATAATCAAGCGATCAGTAAGTACATTTTAATATATTTTTACAGTCACTATTTGTAAAACATTATTATTCACACAATAAAGCAATCACTAAGGGGGGATTTAGGGTTAGGCACCACCAGGGGGGTCTTAGGGTTAAGGCCACACCAGGGGGATCTTAGGGTTAGGCACCACCAGGGAGGTCTTAGGGTTAGGCACCACCAGGGGGGTCTTAGGGTTAGGTACCACCAGGGGGTCTTAGGGTTAGGCACCACCAGGGGGGTCTTAGGGTTAGGCACCACCAGGGGAGATTTAGGGTTAGGCACTACCAGGGGAGATTTAGGGTTAGGCACCACCAGGGGGGTCTTAGGGTTAGGCACCACCAGGGGAGATTTAGGGTTAGGCACCACCAGGGGGTACTTAGGGTTAGGCACCACCAGGGGGGTCTTAGGGTTAGGCACCACCAGGGGGGTCTTGGGACTAGGCACCACCAGGGGGGTCTTAGGACTAGGCACCACCAGGGGGGTCTTAGGCTTAGGCACCACCAAGGGGGTTTTAGGTTTAGGCACCACCAGGGGAGATTTAGGTTTAGGCACCACCAGGGGAGATTTAGGGTTAGGCACCACCAGAAGGGATTAAGGGTTAGGCACCACCAGGGGGGTCTAGGGGTTAGGGATAGGTAGAGGGCGGTTTCTGTGTGAGAATAGGGTTAGGTTTAGTGGTAGTAAAATGTTAGTAATATTTACTAATGTTTTACTACAGTTATTACAAACGTACTTATATTTTTTTATGATTTCATTTTTTGAAATATGTGAATTAAGTTTTAATCTGTACTAAATGACTTTTTAAAGGTTTATCGATTTTATAATAAAAATGGTTACAAATTATCATTTAGAAACTTTATGGTAGTATAAAATGTAAAGATATGTTTTTGGATCCTGATCTGGTTAAATCATAAAAAAATAAAAATTAACAAACAGTACTTAAACATCGTTTATGTAAAATCCATTTTAAATCATAATAATTATAATCATCATTGTTAATATACAAACGTTATTGTACGTTTCCGTCTATAATTACAGAGAATAGCGTTTTAGCAATACAACATTTCATAGACATTATTTAATGATTTGAATTTGTAAAACATTATTGTACACAAAATATTAAAATATAATTGTTTTATAAACAATATTTCAGATTAACGTTTACACCAGGTGCCCTTTTTTCCCCTGACGCCCTTTTTGCATGTATTGTGGGGACTCTGCTTGATTACTGTGAGAATGGCAGCCTTTTACATTTTTTCCATTGACATGAATGGGTGAAATCTGATTGGCTGTTTGTAGCTCCGCCCAAGTGTGCAGGGGGGACACGAGACCCCCAGAACATATCATCCCAGGTAGTTCGGGAGTTTTCGAGTTGCGTTCCAACCGCACGGCCATCTACACAAAATAACGTGAATTAAATAATCTGCACTAAATAATGTGAACAAGGCCTCAGGCCCCATTCACACTTGAGCATTTTGCCGGTGATTTTGGCAAAACGCTTGAACGCTACCGCTTTTAAAAGCGCTAGTGTACTGAAACCCTATGGGCCCGTTCTTACTTGGGCGATTTGCGCTAATCGCCGCAAATCGCAAAGCGCAAATGCGTAGCCTAAACCATTTTCAGGCAGTTTCCCGGCGATCGCGTTTCAGTGCTATAGAAGCGCTCAACGTGACCGCGGAGAAATCGCTGCACCGTCCAGTGACTTTTCCGCAAAACGCCGGCAAAAATCACCGGCGTTTTGCGCTTCTAAGTGTGAATGGGGCCTTATGATAGTTTTTTTGTGAAATCCTAAAAAGATATTTACTGTAAAAGAGAAGATGAGAAATGATCCCCTAGGAGGAAGCATAGAAGGAAAAGTGAATTGCATAGGGGCCATAATGGGTTATACCTGGCCTAGCGTGGACAGAAAACCCTGTCTCTAG